>NW_027523980.1:0-38085 GCF_052094955.1 Ictidomys tridecemlineatus
TGTTTGATTTAGAGTTCCAAATACATGTATCCCTATAGGAGAAAACAGAGTGAAACCTCAAAATGAAACCGGTTACTGCCAACGAACGGTTTAACCTAGAAGAACGAAATTTGGCGAGCCAAGTGGGATTGGTGTACTGATCATTACCTGAAAGTATCATCAAGATTGGGTGAAAAAGTGTTTGCTGAGATTTCAGGCAACTCGTAGTTTTTTGGAAGCTTGGCAGGCCCTTTCCATGAAAGTGATTCTCGCCAGTCTCTGCTTAGGGCTACATCAACAGCAAACAAACCATAGAGATAGAACTTGAAACTGCTTTATTGTGTCAAGTTTCAAAGAGCTAGCATAAACCGTGTTTGATTTAGAGTTCCAAATACATGTATCCCTATAGGAAAAAACAGAGTGAAACCTCAAAATGAAACCGGTTACTGCCAACGAACGGTTTAACCTAGAAGAACGAAATTTGGCGAGCCAAGTGGGATTGGTGTACTGATCATTACCTGAAAGTATCATCAAGATTGGGTGAAAAAGTGTTTGCTGAGATTTCAGGCAACTCGTAGTTTTTTGGAAGCTTGGCAGGCCCTTTCCATGAAAGTGATTCTCGCCAGTCTCTGCTTAGGGCTACATCAACAGCAAACAAACCATAGAGATAGAACTTGAAATAGCTTTATTGTGTCAAGTTTCAAAGAGCTAGCACAAACCGTGTTTCATTTAGAGTTCCAAATACATGTATCCCTATAGGAGAAAACAGAGTGAAACCTCAAATGAAACCGGTTACTGCCAACGAACGGTTTAACCTAGAAGAACGAAATTTGGCGAGCCAAGTGGGATTGGTGTACTGATCATTACCTGAAAGTATCATCAAGATTGGGTGAAAAAGTGTTTGCTGAGATTTCAGGCAACTCGTAGTCTTTTGGAAGCTTGGCAGGCCCTTTCCATGAAAGTGATTCTCGACAGTCTCTATTTAGGGCTACATCAACAGCAAACAAACCATAGAGATAGAACTTGAAACTGCTTTATTGTGTCAAGTTTCAAAGAGCGAGCACAAACCGAGTTTGATTTAGAGTTCCAAATACATGTATCCCTATAGGAGAAAACAGAGTGAAACCTCAAAATGAAACCGGTTACTGCCAACGAACGGTTTAACCTAGAAGAATGAAATTTGGCGAGCCAAGTGGGATTGGTGTACTGATCATTATCTGAAAGTTTCATCAAGATTGGGTGAAAAAGTGTTTGTTGAGATTTCAGGCAACTCGTAGTTTTTTGGAAGCTTGGCAGGCCCTTTCCATGAAAGTGATTCTCGCCAGTCTCTGCTTAGGGCTACATCAACAGCAAACAAACCATAGAGATAGAACTTGAAACTGCTTTATTGTGTCAAGTTTCAAAGAGCTAGCACAAACCTTGTTTTATTTAGAGTTCCAAATACATGTATCCCTATAGGAGAAAACAGAGTGAAACCTCAAAATGAAACCGGTTACTGCCAACGAAAGGTTTAACCTAGAAGAACGAAATTTGGCGAGCCAAGTGGGATTGGTGTACTGATCATTACCTGAAAGTTTCATCAAGATTGGGTGAAAAAGTGTTTGCTGAGATTTCAGGCAACTAGTAGTTTTTGGAAGCTTAGCAGGCCCTTTCCATGAAAGTGATTCTCGCCAGTCTCTGCTTAGTGCTACATCAACAGCAAACAAACCATAGAGATAGAACTTGAAACTGCTTTATTGTGTCAAGTTTCAAAGAGCTAGCACAAACCGTGTTTGATTTAGAGTTCCAAATACATGTATCCCTATAGGAGAAAACAGAGTGAAACCTCAAAATGAAACCGGTTACTGCCAACGAACGGTTTAACCTAGAAGAACGAAATTTGGCGAGCCAAGTGGGATTGGTGTACTGATCATTACCTGAAAGTATCATCAAGATTGGGTGAAAAAGTGTTTGCTGAGATTTCAGGCAACTCATAGTTTTTTGGAAGCTTGGCAGGCCCTTTCCATGAAAGTGATTCTCGCCAGTCTCGGCTTAGGGCTACATCAACAGCAAACAAACCATAGAGATAGAACTTGAAATTGCTTTATTGTGTCAAGTTTCAAAGAGCTAGCACAAACCGTGTTTGATTTAGAGTTCCAAATACATGTATCCCTATAGGAGAAAACAGAGTGAAACCTCAAAATGAAACCGGTTACTGCCAACGAACGGTTTAACCTAGAAGAACGAAATTTGGCGAGCCAAGTGGGATTGGTGTACTGATCATTACCTGAAAGTATCATCAAGATTGGGTGAAAAGTGTTTGCTGAGATTTCAGGCAACTCGTAGTTTTTTGGAAGATTGGCAGGCCCTTTCCATGAAAGTGATTCTCGCCAGTCTCTGCTTAGGGCTACATCAACAGCAAACAAACCATAGAGATAGAACTTGAAACTGCTTTATTGTGTCAAGTTTCAAAGAGCTAGCATAAACCGTGTTTGATTTAGAGTTCCAAATACATGTATCCCTATAGGAAAAAACAGAGTGAAAACCTCAAAATGAAAACGGTTACTGCAAACGAATGGTTTAACCTAGAAGAACGAAATTGCAAGCCAAGTGGGATTGGTGTACTGTTCATTACCTGAAAGTATCATCAAGATTGGGTGAAAAAGTGTTTGCTGAGATTTCAGGCAACTCGTAGTTTTTTGGAAGCTTGGCAGGCCCTTTCCATGAAAGTGATTCTCGCCAGTCTCGGCTTAGGGCTACATCAACAGCAAACAAACCATAGAGATAGAACTTGAAATAGCTTTATTGTGTCAAGTTTCAAAGAGCTAGCACAAACCGTGTTTGATTTAGAGTTCCAAATACATGTATCCCTATAGGAGAAAACAGAGTGAAACCTCAAAATGAAACCGGTTACTGCCAATGAACGGTTTAACCTAGAAGAACGAAATTTGGCGAGCCAAGTGGGATTGGTGTACTTATCATTACCTGAAAGTATCATCAAGATTGGGTGAAAAGTGTTTGCTGAGATTTCAGGCAACTCGTAGTTTTTTGGAAGCTTGGCAAGCCCATTCCATGAAAGTGATTCTCGCCAGTCTCTGGTTAGGGCTACATCAACAGCAAACAAACCATAGAGATAGAACATGAAACTGCTTTATTGTGTCAAGTTTCAAAGAGCTAGCACAAACCGTGTTTGATTTAGAGTTCCAAATACATGTATCCCTATAGGAGAAAACAGAGTGAAATCTCAAAATGAAACCGGTTACTGCTAACGAACGGTTTAACCTAGAAGAACGAAATTTGGTGAGCCAAGTGGGATTGGTGTACTGATCATTACCTGAAAGTATCATCAAGATTGGGTGAAAAAGTGTTTGCTGAGATTTCAGGCAACTCGTAGTTTTTTGGAAGCTTGGCAGGCCCATTCCATGAAAGTGATTCTCGCCAGTCTCTGCTTAGGGCTACATCAACAGCAAACAAACCATAGAGATAGAACTTGAAACTGCTTTATTGTGTCAAGTTTCAAAGAGCTAGCATAAACCGTGTTTGATTTAGAGTTCCAAATACATGTATCCCTATAGGAAAAAAACAGAGTGAAACCTCAAAATGAAAACGGTTACTGCAAACGAATGGTTTAACCTAGAAGAACGAAATTTGGCGAGCCAAGTGGGATTGGTGTACTGTTCATTACCTGAAAGTATCATCAAGATTGGGTGAAAAAGTGTTTGCTGAGATTTCAGGCAACTCGTAGTTTTTTGGAAGCTTGGCAGGCCCTTTCCATGAAAGTGATTCTCGACAGTCTCTATTTAGGGCTACATCAACAGCAAACAAACCATAGAGATAGAACTTGAAACTGCTTTATTGTGTCAAGTTTAAAAGAGCGAGCACAAACCGAGTTTGATTTAGAGTTCCAAATACATGTATCCCTATAGGAGAAAACAGAGTGAAACCTCAAAATGAAACCGGTTACTGCCAACGAACGGTTTAACCTAGAAGAACGAAATTTGGCGAGCCAAGTGGATTGGTGTACTGATCATTAAATGAAAGTTTCATCAAGATTGGGTGAAAAAGTGTGTGCTGAGATTTCAGGCAACTAGTAGTTTTTTGGAAGCTTAGCAGGCCCTTTCCATGAAAGTGATTCTCGCCAGTCTCTGCTTAGGGCTACATCAACAGCAAACAAACCATAGAGATAGAACTTGAAACTGCTTTATTGTGTCAAGTTTCAAAGAGCTAGCACAAACCGTGTTTGATTTAGAGTTCCAAATACATGAATCCCTATAGGAGAAAACAGAGTGAAATCTCAAAATGAAACCGGTTACTGCCAACGAACGGTTTAACCTAGAAGATCGAAATTTGGCGAGCCAAGTGGGATTGGTGTACTGATCATTACCTGAAAGTTTCATCAAGATTGGGTGAAAAAGTGTGTGCTGAGATTTCAGGCAACTCGTAGTTATTTGGAAGATTGGCAGGCCCTTTCCAAGAAAGTGATTCTCGCCAGTCTCTGCTTAGGGCTACATCAACAGCAAACAAACCATAGAGATAGAACTTGAAACTGCTTTATTGTGTCAAGTTTCAAAGAGCTAGCACAAACCGTGTTTGATTTAGAGTTCCAAATACATGTATCCCTATAGGAGAAAACAGAGTGAAACCTCAAAATGAAACCGGTTACTGCCCACGAAAGGCTTAACCTAGAAGAACAAAATTTGCCGAGACAAGTGGGATTGGTGTACTGATCATTACCTGAAAGTTTCATCAAGATTGGGTGAAAAAGTGTTTGCTGAGATTTCAGGCAACTCGTAGTTTTTTGGAAGCTTGGCAGGCCCTTTCCATTAAAGTGATACTCGCCAGTCTCTGCTTAGGGCTACATCAACAGCAAACAAACCATAGAGATAGAACTTGAAACTGCTTTATTGTGTCAAGTTTCAAAGAGCTAGCACAAACCGTGTTTGATTTAGAGTTCCAAATACATGTATCACTATAGGAGAAAACAGAGTGAAACCTCAAAATGAAACCGGTTACTGCCAACGAACGGTTTAACCTAGAAGAACGAAATTTGGCGAGCCAAGTGGGATTGGTGTACTGATCATTACCTGAAAGTATCATCAAGATTGGGTGAAAAAGTGTGTGCTGAGATTTCAGGCAACTAGTAGTTTTTTGGAAGCTTAGCTGGCCATTTCCATGAAAGTGATTCTCGCCAGTCTCTGCTTAGGGCTACATCAACAGCAAACAAACCATAGAGATAGAACTTGAAATTGCTTTATTGTGTCAAGTTTCAAAGAGCTAGCACAAACCGTGTTTGATTTAGAGTTCCAAATACATGTATCCCTATAGGAGAAAACAGAGTGAAACCTCAAAATGAAACCGGTTACTGCCAACGAACGGTTTAACCTAGAAGAACGAAATTTGGCGAGCCAAGTGGGATTGGTGTACTGATCATTACCTGAAAGTATCATCAACATTGGGTGAAAAAGTGTTTGCTGAGATTTCAGGCAACTCGTAGTTTTTTGGAAGCTTGGCAGGCCCATTCCATGAAAGTGATTCTTGCCAGTCTCTGCTTAGGGCTACATCAACAGCAAACAAACCATAGAGATAGAACATGAAACTGCTTTATTGTGTCAAGTTTCAAAGAGCTAGCATAAACCGTGTTTGATTTAGAGTTCCAAATACATGTATCCCTATAGGAAAAAACAGAGTGAAACCTCAAAATGAAAACGGTTACTGCAAAAGAATGGTTTAACCTAGAAGAACGAAATTTGGCGAGCCAAGTGGGATTGGTCTACTTATCATTACCTGAAAGTTTCATCAAGATTGGGTGAAAAAGTGTTTGCTGAGATTTCAGGCAACTCGTAGTTTTTTGGAAGCTTGGCAGGCCCTTTCCATGAAAGTGATTCTCGCCAGTCTCTGCTTAGGGCTACATCAACAGCAAACAAACCATAGAGATAGAACTTGAAACTGCTTTATTGTGTCAAGTTTCAAAGAGCTAGCACAAACCGTGTTTGATTTAGAGTTCCAAATACATGTATCCCTATAGGAGAAAACAGAGTGAAACCTCAAAATGAAACCGGTTACTGCCAACGAACGGTTTAACCTAGAAGAACGAAATTTGGCGAGCCAAGTGGGATTGGTGTACTTATCATTACCTGAAAGTTTCATCAAGATTGGGTGAAAAAGTGTTTGCTGAGATTTCAGGCAATTCGTAGTTTTTTGGAAGCTTGGCAGGCCCTTTCCATGAAAGTGATTCTCGCCAGTCTCTGCTTAGGGCTACATCAACAGCAAACAAACCATAGAGATAGAACATGAAACTGCTTTATTGTGTCAAGTTTCAAAGAGCTAGCACAAACCGTGTTTGATTTAGAGTTCCAAATACATGTATCCCTATAGGAGAAAACAGAGTGAAATCTCAAAATGAAACCGGTTACTGCTAACGAACGGTTTAACCTAGAAGAACGAAATTTGGTGAGCCAAGTGGGATTGGTGTACTGATCATTACCTGAAAGTATCATCAAGATTGGGTGAAAAAGTGTTTGCTGAGATTTCAGGCAACTCGTAGTTTTTTGGAAGCTTGGCAGGCCCATTCCATGAAAGTGATTCTTGCCAGTCTCTGCTTAGGGCTACATCAACAGCAAACAAACCATAGAGATAGAACTTGAAACTGCTTTATTGTGTCAAGTTTCAAAGAGCTAGCATAAACCGTGTTTGATTTAGAGTTCCAAATACATGTATCCCTATAGGAAAAAACAGAGTGAAACCTCAAAATGAAAACGGTTACTGCAAACGAATGGTTTAACCTAGAAGAACGAAATTTGGCGAGCCAAGTGGGATTGGTGTACTGTTCATTACCTGAAAGTATCATCAAGATTGGGTGAAAAAGTGTTTGCTGAGATTTCAGGCAACTCGTAGTTTTTTGGAAGCTTGGCAGGCCCTTTCCATGAAAGTGATTCTCGCCAGTCTCTGTTTAGGGCTACATCAACAGCAAACAAACCATAGAGATAGAACTTGAAACTGCTTTATTGTGTCAAGTTTCAAAGAGCGAGCACAAACCGAGTTTGATTTAGAGTTCCAAATACATGTATCCCTATAGGAGAAAACAGAGTGAAACCTCAAAATGAAACCGGTTACTGCCAACGAACGGTTTAACCTAGAAGAACGAAATTAGGCGAGGCAATTGGGATTGGTGACTGATCATTACCTGAAAGTATCATCAAGATTGGGTGAAAAAGTGTTTTCTGAGATTTCAGGCAACTCGTAGTTTTTTGGAAGCTTGGCATGCCCTTTCCATGAAAGTGATTCTCGCCAGTCTCTGCTATGGCTACATCAACAGCAAACAAACCATAGAGATAGAACTTGAAACTGCTTTATTGTGTCAAGTTTCAAAGAGCTAGCACAAACCTTGTTTTATTTAGAGTTCCAAATACATGTATCCCTATAGAAGAAAACAGAGTGAAATCTCAAAATGAAACCGGTTACTGCCAACGAACGGTTTAACCTAGAAGAACAAAATTTGGCGAGCCAAGTGGGATTGGTGTACTGATCATTATCTGAAAGTTTCATCAAGATTGGGTGAAAAAGTGTGTGCTGAGATTTCAGGCAACTCGTAGTTTTTTGGAAGCTTGTCAGGCCCTTTCCATGAAAGTGATTCTCGCCAGTCTCTGCTTAGGGCTACATCAACAGCAAACAAACCATAGAGATAGAACTTGAAACTGCTTTATTGTGTCAAGTTTCAAAGAGCTAGCACAAACCTTGTTTGATTTAGAGTTCCAAATACATGTATCCCTATAGGAGAAAACAGAGTGAAACCTCAAAATGAAACCGGTTACTGCCAACGAACGGTTTAACCTAGAAGAACGAAATTTGGCTAGCCAAGTGGGATTGGTGTACTGATCATTACCTGAAAGTTTCATCAAGATTGGGTAAAAAAGTGTGTGCTGAGATTTCAGGCAACTCGTAGTTTTTTGGAAGCTTAGCAGGCCCTTTCCATGAAAGTGATTCTCGCCAGTCTCTGCTTAGGGCTACATCAACAGCAAACAAACCATAGAGATAGAACTTGAAACTGCTTTATTGTGTCAAGTTTCAAAGAGCTAGCACAAACCGTGTTGGATTTAGAGTTCCAAATACATGTATCCCTATAGGAGAGAACAGAGTGAAACCTCAAAATGAAAACGGTTACTGCAAACGAACGGTTTAACCTAGAAGAACGAAATTTGGCGAGCCAAGTGGGATTGGTGTACTGATCATTACCTGAAAGTTTCATCAAGATTGGGTGAAAAAGTGTTTGCTGAGATTTCAGGCAACTCGTATTTTTTGGAAGCTTGGCAGGCCCTTTCCATGAAAGTGATTCTCGCCAGTCGCTGCTTAGGGCTACATCAACAGCAAACAACCATAGAGATAGAACTTGAAACTGCTTTATTGTGTCAAGTTTCAAAGAGCTAGCACAAACCGTGTTTGATTTAGAGTTCCAAATACATGTATCCCTATAGGAGAAAACAGAGTGAAACCTCAAAATGAAACCGGTTACTGCTAACGAACGGTTTAACCTAGAAGAACGAAATTTGGCGAGCCAAGTGGGATTGGTGTACTGATCATTACCTGAAAGTTTCATCAATATTGGGTGAAAAAGTGTGTGCTGAGATTTCAGGCAACTCGTAGTTTTTTGGAAGCTTGGCAGGCCCTTTCCATGAAAGTGATTCTCGCCAGTCTCTGCTTAGGGCTACATCAACAGCAAACAAACCATAGAGATAGAACTTGAAACTGCTTTATTGTGTCAAGTTTCAAAGAGCTAGCACAAACCGTGTTTGATTTAGAGTTCCAAATACATGTATCCCTATAGGAGAGAACAGAGTGAAACCTCAAAATGAAAACGGTTACTGCAAACGAACGGTTTAACCTAGAAGAACGAAATTTGCGAGCCAAGTGGGATTGGTGTACTGATCATTACCTGAAAGTTTCATCAAGATTGGGTGAAAAAGTGTTTGCTGAGATTTCAGGCAACTCGTAGTTTTTTGGAAGCTTGGGCAGGCCCTTTCCATGAAAGTGATTCTCGCCAGTCTCTGCTTAGGGCTACATCAACAGCAAACAAACCATAGAGATAGAACTTGAAACTGCTTTATTGTGTCAAGTTTCAAAGAGCTAGCACAAACCGTGTTTGATTTAGAGTTCCAAATACATGTATCCCTATAGGGAGAAAACAGAGTGAAACCTCAAAATGAAACCGGTTACTGCCAACGAACGGTTTAACCTAGAAGAACGAAATTTGGCGAGCCAAAGTGGGATTGGTGTACTTATCATTACCTGAAAGTTTCATCAAGATTGGGTGAAAAAGTGTTTGCTGAGATTTCAGGCAATTCGTAGTTTTTTGGAAGCTTGGCAGGCCCTTTCCATGAAAGTGATTCTCGCCAGTCTCTGCTTAGGGCTACATCAACAGCAAACAAACCATAGAGATAGAACATGAAACTGCTTTATTGTGTCAAGTTTCAAAGAGCTAGCACAAACCGTGTTTGATTTAGAGTTCCAAATACATGTATCCCTATAGGAGAAAACAGAGTGAAATCTCAAAATGAAACCGGTTACTGCTAACGAACGGTTTAACCTAGAAGAACGAAATTTGGTGAGCCAAGTGGGATTGGTGTACTGATCATTACCTGAAAGTATCATCAAGATTGGGTGAAAAAGTGTTTGCTGAGATTTCAGGCAACTCGTAGTTTTTTGGAAGCTTGGCAGGCCCATTCCATGAAAGTGATTCTCGCCAGTCTCTGCTTAGGGCTACATCAACAGCAAACAAACCATAGAGATAGAACTTGAAACTGCTTTATTGTGTCAAGTTTCAAAGAGCTAGCATAAACCGTGTTTGATTTAGAGTTCCAAATACATGTATCCCTATAGGAAAAACAGAGTGAAACCTCAAAATGAAAACGGTTACTGCAAACGAATGGTTTAACCTAGAAGAACGAAATTTGGCGAGCCAAGTGGGATTGGTGTACTGTTCATTACCTGAAAGTATCATCAAGATTGGGTGAAAAAGTGTTTGCTGAGATTTCAGGCAACTCGTAGTTTTTGGAAGCTTGGCAGGCCCTTTCCATGAAAGTGATTCTCGCCAGTCTCTGTTTAGGGCTACATCAACAGCAAACAAACCATAGAGATAGAACTTGAAACTGCTTTATTGTGTCAAGTTTCAAAGAGCGAGCACAAACCGAGTTTGATTTAGAGTTCCAAATACATGTATCCCTATAGGAGAAAACAGAGTGAAACCTCAAAATGAAACCGGTTACTGCCAACGAACGGTTTTAACCTAGAAGAACGAAATTAGGCGAGGCAATTGGGATTGGTGACTGATCATTACCTGAAAGTATCATCAAGATTGGGTGAAAAAGTGTTTTCTGAGATTTCAGGCAACTCGTAGTTTTTTGGAAGCTTGGCATGCCCTTTCCATGAAAGTGATTCTCGCCAGTCTCTGCCTATGGCTACATCAACAGCAAACAAACCATAGAGATAGAACTTGAAACTGCTTTATTGTGTCAAGTTTCAAAGAGCTAGCACAAACCTTGTTTTATTTAGAGTTCCAAATACATGTATCCCTATAGAAGAAAACAGAGTGAAATCTCAAAATGAAACCGGTTACTGCCAACGAACGGTTTAACCTAGAAGAACAAAATTTGGCGAGCCAAGTGGGATTGGTGTACTGATCATTATCTGAAAGTTTCATCAAGATTGGGTGAAAAAGTGTGTGCTGAGATTTCAGGCAACTCGTAGTTTTTTGGAAGCTTGTCAGGCCCTTTCCATGAAAGTGATTCTCGCCAGTCTCTGCTTAGGGCTACATCAACAGCAAACAAACCATAGAGATAGAACTTGAAACTGCTTTATTGTGTCAAGTTTCAAAGAGCTAGCACAAACTTTGTTTGATTTAGAGTTCCAAATACATGTATCCCTATAGGAGAAAACAGAGTGAAACCTCAAAATGAAACCGGTTACTGCCAACGAACGGTTTAACCTAGAAGAACGAAATTTGGCTAGCCAAGTGGGATTGGTGTACTGATCATTACCTGAAAGTTTCATCAAGATTGGGTAAAAAAGTGTGTGCTGAGATTTCAGGCAACTCGTAGTTTTTTGGAAGCTTAGCAGGCCCTTTCCATGAAAGTGATTCTCGCCAGTCTCTGCTTAGGGCTACATCAACAGCAAACAAACCATAGAGATAGAACTTGAAACTGCTTTATTGTGTCAAGTTTCAAAGAGCTAGCACAAACCGTGTTGGATTTAGAGTTCCAAATACATGTATCCCTATAGGAGAGAACAGAGTGAAACCTCAAAATGAAAACGGTTACTGCAAACGAACGGTTTAACCTAGAAGAACGAAATTTGGCGAGCCAAGTGGGATTGGTGTACTGATCATTACCTGAAAGTTTCATCAAGATTGGGTGAAAAAGTGTTTGCTGAGATTTCAGGCAACTCGTAGTTTTTTGGAAGCTTGGCAGGCCCTTTCCATGAAAGTGATTCTCGCCAGTCGCTGCTTAGGGCTACATCAACAGCAAACAAACCATAGAGATAGAACTTGAAACTGCTTTATTGTGTCAAGTTTCAAAGAGCTAGCACAAACCGTGTTTGATTTAGAGTTCCAAATACATGTATCCCTATAGGAGAAAACAGAGTGAAACCTCAAAATGAAACCGGTTACTGCTAACGAACGGTTTAACCTAGAAGAACGAAATTTGGCGAGCCAAGTGGGATTGGTGTACTGATCATTACCTGAAAGTTTCATCAATATTGGGTGAAAAAGTGTGTGCTGAGATTTCAGGCAACTCGTAGTTTTTTGGAAGCTTGGCAGGCCCTTTCCATGAAAGTGATTCTCGCCAGTCTCTGCTTAGGGCTACATCAACAGCAAACAAACAATAGAGATAGAACTTGAAACTGCTTTATTGTGTCAAGTTTCAAAGAGCTAGCACAAACCGTGTTTGATTTAGAGTTCCAAATACATGTATCCCTATAGGAGAGAACAGAGTGAAACCTCAAAATGAAAACGGTTACTGCAAACGAACGGTTTAACCTAGAAGAACGAAATTTGGCGAGCCAAGTGGGATTGGTGTACTGATCATTACCTGAAAGTTTCATCAAGATTGGGTGAAAATGTGTTTGCTGAGATTTCAGGCAACTCGTAGTATTTTGGAAGCTTGGCAGGCCCTTTCCATGAAAGTGATTCTCGCCAGTCTCTGCTTAGGGCTACATCAACAGCAAACAAACCATAGAGATAGAACTTGAAACTGCTTTATTGTGTCAAGTTTCAAAGAGCTAGCACAAACCGTGTTTGATTTAGAGTTCCAAATACATGTATCCCTATAGGAGAAAACAGAGTGAAACCTCAAAATGAAACCGGTTACTGCCAACGAACGGTTGAACCTAGATGAACGAAATTTGGCGAGCCAAGTGGGATTGGTGTACTGATCATTACCTGAAAGTTTCATCAAGATTGGGTGAAAAAGTGTTTGCTGAGATTTCAGGCAACTCGTACTTTTTTGAAAGCTTGGCAGGCCCTTTCCATGAACGTGATTCTCGCCAGTCTCTGCTTAGGGCTACATCAACAGCAAACAAACCATGGAGATAGAACTTGAAACTGCTTTATTGTGTCAAGATTCAAAGAGCTAGCACAAACCGTGTTTGATTTAGAGTTCCAAATACATGTATCCCTATAGGAGAAAACAGAGTGAAACCTCAAAATGAAACCGGTTACTGCCAACGAACGGTTTAACCTAGAAGAACGAAATTTGGCGAGCTATGTGGGATTGGTGTACTGATCATTACCTGAAAGTATCATCAAGATTGGGTGAAAAAGTGTTTGCTGAGATTTCAGGCAACTCGTACTTTTTTCGAAGCTTGGCAGGCCCTTTCCATGAAAGTGATTCTTGGCAGTCTCTGCTTAGGGCTACATCAAAGGCAAACAAACCATAGAGATAGAACTAGAAACTGCTTTATTGTGTCAAGTTTCAAAGAGCTACCACAAACCGTGTTTCATTTAGAGTAACAAATACATGTATCCTTATAGGAGAAAACAGAGTGAAACCTCAAAATGAAACCGATTACTGCCAACGAACGGTTTAACCTAAAAGAACGAAATTTGGCGAGCCAAGTGGGATTGGTGTACTGATCATTACCTTAAAGTTTCATCAATATTCGGTGAAAAAGTATTTGCTGAGATTTCAGGCAACTCGTAGTTGTTTGGAAGCTTGGCAGGCCCTTTCCATGAAAGTGATTCTTGCCAGTCTCTGCTTAGGGCTACATCAACAGCAAACAAACCGTAGAGATAGAACTTGAAACTGCTTTATTGTGTCAAGTTTCAAAGAGCTAGCACAATCCGTGTTTCATTTAGAGTTCCAAATACATGTATCCCTATAGGAGAAAACAGAGTGAAACCTCAAAATGAAACCGGTTACTGCCAACGAAAGGTTTAACCTAGAAGAACGAAATTTGGCAAGCCAAGTGGGATTGGTGTACTGATCATTACCTGAAAGTTCATCAAGATTGGGTGAAAAAGTGTTTGCTGAGATTTCAGGCAACTCGTAGTTTTTTGGAAGCTTGGCAGGCCCTTTCCATGACAGTGATTCTCGCCAGTCTCTGCTTAGGGCTACATCAACAGCAAACAAACCATAGAGATAGAACTTGAAACTGCTTTATTGTGTCAAGTTTCAAAGAGCTAGCACAAACCGTGTTTGATTTAGAGTTCCAAATACATATATCCCTATAGGAGAAAACAGAGTGAAACCTCAAAATGAAACCGGTTACTGCCAACGAACGGTTTAACCTAGAAGAACGAAATTTGGCGAGCCAAGTGGGATTGGTGTACTGATCATTACCTGAAAGTTTCATCAAGATTGGGTGAAAAAGTGTGTGCTGAGATTTCAGGCAACTCGTAGTTTTTTGGAAGCTTGGCAGGCCCTTTCCATGAAAGTGATTCTCGCCAGTCTCTGCTTAGGGCTACATCAACAGCAAACAAACCGTAGAGATAGAACTTGAAACTGCTTTATTGTGTCAAGTTTAAAAGAGCTAGCATAAACCGTGTTTGATTTAGAGTTCCAAATACATGTATCCCTATAGGAGAAAACAGAGTGAAACCTCAAAATGAAACCGGTTACTGCCAACGAACGGTTTAACTTAGAAGAACGAAATTTGGCGAGCCAAGTGGGATTGGTGTACTGATCATTACCTGAAAGTTCATCAAGATTGGGTGAAAAAGTGTGTGCTGAGATTTCAGGCAACTCGTAGTTTTTTGGAAGCTTGGCAGGCCCTTTCCATGAAAGTGATTCTCGCCAGCCTCTGCTTAGGGCTACATCAATAGCAAACAAACCATAGAGATAGAACTTGAAACTGCTTTATTGTGTCAAGTTTCAAAGAGCTAGCACAAACCGTGTTTGATTTAGAGTTCCAAATACATGTATCCCTACAGGAGAAAACAGAGTGAAACCTCAAAATGAAACCGGTTACTGCCAACGAACGGTTTAACCTAGAAGAACGAAATTTGGCGAGCCAAGTGGGATTGGTGTACTGATCATTACCTGAAAGTTTCATCAAGATTGGGTGAAAAAGTGTGTGCTGAGATTTCAGGCAACTCGTAGTTTTTTGGAAGCTTGGCAGGCCCTTTCCATGAAAGTGATTCTCGCCAGTCTCTGCTTAGGGCTACATCAACAGCAAAGAAACCATAGAGATAGAACTTGAAACTGCTTTATTGTGTCAAGTTTCAAAGAGCTAGCACAAACCGTGTTTGATTTAGAGTTCCAAATACATGTATCCCTACAGGAGAAAACAGAGTGAAACCTCAAAATGAAACCGGTTACTGCCAACGAACGGTTTAACCTAGAAGAACGAAATTTGGCGAGCCAAGTGGGATTGGTGTACTGATCATTACCTGAAAGTTTCATCAAGATTGGGTGAAAAAGTGTGTGCTGAGATTTCAGGCAACTCGTAGTTTTTTGGAAGCTTGGCAGGCCCTTTCCATGAAAGTGATTCTCGCCAGTCTCTGCTTAGGGCTACATCAATAGCAAACAAACCATAGAGATAGAACTTGAAACTGCTTTATTGTGTCAAGTTTCAAAGAGCTAGCACAAACCGTGTTTGATTTAGACTTCCAAATACATTTATCCCTATAGGAGAAAACAGAGTGAAACCTCAAAATGAAACCGGTTACTGCCAACGAACGGTTTAACCTAGAAGAACGAAATTTGGCGAGCCAAGTGGGATTGGTGTACTGATCATTACCTGAAAGTATCATCAATATTGGGTGAAAAAGTGTTTGCTGAGATTTCAGGCAACTCGTTTTTTGGAAGCTTGGCAGGCCCTTTCCATGAAAGTGATTCTCGCCAGTCTCTGCTTAGGGCTACATCAACAGCAAAGAAACCATAGAGATAGAACTTGAAACTGCTTTATTGTGTCAAGTTTCAAAGAGCTAGCACAAACCGTGTTTGATTTAGAGTTCCAAATACATGTATCCCTATAGGAGAAAACAGAGTGAAACCTCAAAATGAAACCGGTTACTGCCAACGAACGGTTTAACCTAGAAGAACGAAATTTGGCGAGCCAAGTGGGATTGGTGTACTGATCATTACCTGAAAGGTTCATCAAGATTGGGTGAAAAAGTGTGTGCTGAGATTTCAGGCAACTCGTAGTTTTTTGGAAGCTTGGCAGGCCCTTTCCATGAAAGTGATTCTCGCCAGCCTCTGCTTAGGGCTACATCAACAGCAAACAAACCATAGAGATAGAACTTGAAACTGCTTTATTGTGTCAAGTTTCAAAGAGCTAGCACAAACCGTGTTTGATTTAGAGTTCCAAATACATGTATTCCTACAGGAGAAAACAGAGTGAAACCTCAAAATGAAACCGGTTACTGCCAACGAACGGTTTAACCTAGAAGAACGAAATTTGGCGAGCCAAGTGGGATTGGTGTACTGATCATTACCTGAAAGTTTCATCAAAAATGGGTGAAAAAGTGTTTGCTGAGATTTCAGGGAACTCGTAGTTTTTTGGAAGCTTGGCAGGCCCTTTCCATGAAAGTGATTCTTGCCAGTCTCTGCTTAGGGCTACATCAACAGCAAACAAACCATAGAGATAGAACTTGAAACTGCTTTATTGTGTCAAGTTTCAAAGAGCTAGCACAATCCGTGTTTCATTTAGAGTTCCAAATACATGTATCCCTATAGGAGAAAACAGAGTGAAACCTCAAAATGAAACCGGTTACTGCCAACGAAAGGTTTAACCTAGAAGAACGAAATTTGGCGAGGCAAGTGGGATTGGTGTACTGATCATTACCTGAAAGTTTCATCAAGATTGGGTGAAAAAGTGTTTGCTGAGATTTCAGGCAACTCGTAGTTTTTTGGAAGCTTGGCAGGCCCTTTCCATGAAAGTGATTCTCGCCAGTCTCTGCTTAGGGCTACATCAACAGCAAACAAATCATAGAGATAGAACTTGAAACTGCTTTATTGTGTCAAGTTTCAAAGAGCTAGCAAAAACCGTGTTTGATTTAGAGTTCCAAATACATGTATCCCTATAGGAGAAAAGAGAGTGAAACTTCAAAATGAAAACGGTTACTGCAAAGAAACGGTTTAACCTAGAAGAACGAAATTTGGCGAGCCAAGTGGGATTGGTGTACTGATCATTACCTGAAAGTATCATCAAGATTGGGTGAAAAAGTGTTTGCTGAGATTTCAAGTACCTCGTAGTTTTTTGGAAGCTTGGCAGGCCCTTTCCATGAAAGTGATTCTCGCCAGTCTCTGCTTAGGGCTACATCAACAGCAAACAAACCATAGAGATAGAACTTAAAACTGCTTTATTGTGTCAAGTTTCAAAGAGCTAGCACAAACCGTGTTTGATTTAGAGTTCCAAATACATGTATCCCTATAGGAGAAAACAGAGTGAAACCTCAAAATGAAACCGGTTACTACCAACGAACGGTTTAACCTAGAAGAACGAAATTTGGCGAGCCAAGTGGGATTGGTGTTCTGATCATTACCTGAAAGTTTCATCAAGATTGGGTGAAAAAGTGTGTGCTGAGATTTCAGGCAACTCGTAGTTTTTTGGAAGCTTGGCAGGCCCTTTCCATGAAAGTGATTCTCGCCAGTCTCTGCTTAGGGCTACATCAACAGCAAACAAACCGTAGAGATAGAACTTGAAACTGCTTTATTGTGTCAAGTTTAAAAGAGCTAGCATAAACCGTGTTTGATTTAGAGTTCCAAATACATGTATCCCTATAGGAGAAAACAGAGTGAAACCTCAAAATGAAACCGGTTACTGCCAACGAACGGTTTAACTTAGAAGAACGAAATTTGGCGAGCCAAGTGGGATTGGTGTACTGATCATTACCTGAAAGTTCATCAAGATTGGGTGAAAAAGTGTGTGCTGAGATTTCAGGCAACTCGTAGTTTTTTGGAAGCTTGGCAGGCCCTTTCCATGAAAGTGATTCTCGCCAGCCTCTGCTTAGGGCTACATCAACAGCAAACAAACCATAGAGATAGAACTTGAAACTGCTTTATTGTGTCAAGTTTCAAAGAGCTAGCACAAACCGTGTTTGATTTAGAGTTCCAAATACATGTATCCCTACAGGAGAAAACAGAGTGAAACCTCAAAATGAAACCGGTTACTGCCAACGAACGGTTTAACCTAGAAGAACGAAATTTGGCGAGCCAAGTGGGATTGGTGTACTGATCATTACCTGAAAGTTTCATCAAGATTGGGTGAAAAAGTGTGTGCTGAGATTTCAGGCAACTCGTAGTTTTTTGGAAGCTTGGCAGGCCCTTTCCATGAAAGTGATTCTCGCCAGTCTCTGCTTAGGGCTACATCAACAGCAAAGAAACCATAGAGATAGAACTTGAAACTGCTTTATTGTGTCAAGTTTCAAAGAGCTTGCACAAACCGTGTTTGATTTAGAGTTCCAAATACATGTATCCCTATAGGAGAAAACAGAGTGAAACCTCAAAATGAAACCGGTTACTGCCAACGAACGGTTTAACTTAGAAGAACGAAATTTGGCGAGCCAAGTGGGATTGGTGTATTGATCATTACCTGAAAGTTTCATCAAGATTGGGTGAAAAAGTGTGTGCTGAGATTTCAGGCAACTCGTAGTTTTTTGGAAGCTTGGCAGGCCCTTTCCATGAAAGTGATTCTCGCCAGCCTCTGCTTAGGGCTACATCAACAGCAAACAAACCATAGAGATAGAACTTGAAACTGCTTTATTGTGTCAAGTTTCAAAGAGCTAGCACAAACCGTGTTTGATTTAGAGTTCCAAATACATGTATCCCTACAGGAGAAAACAGAGTGAAACCTCAAAATGAAACCGGTTACTGCCAACGAACGGTTTAACCTAGAAGAACGAAATTTGGCGAGCCAAGTGGGATTGGTGTACTGATCATTACCTGAAAGTTTCATCAAGATTGGGTGAAAAAGTGTGTGCTGAGATTTCAGGCAACTCGTAGTTTTTTGGAAGCTTGGCAGGCCCTTTCCATGAAAGTGATTCTCGCCAGTCTCTGCTTAGGGCTACATCAATAGCAAACAAACCATAGAGATAGAACTTGAAACTGCTTTATTGTGTCAAGTTTCAAAGAGCTAGCACAAACCGTGTTTGATTTAGACTTCCAAATACATTTATCCCTATAGGAGAAAACAGAGTGAAACCTCAAAATGAAACCGGTTACTGCCAACGAACGGTTTAACCTAGAAGAACGAAATTTGGCGAGCCAAGTGGGATTGGTGTACTGATCATTACCTGAAAGTATCATCAATATTGGGTGAAAAAGTGTTTGCTGAGATTTCAGGCAACTCGTTTTTTGGAAGCTTGGCAGGCCCTTTCCATGAAAGTGATTCTCGCCAGTCTCTGCTTAGGGCTACATCAACAGCAAAGAAACCATAGAGATAGAACTTGAAACTGCTTTATTGTGTCAAGTTTCAAAGAGCTAGCACAAACCGTGTTTGATTTAGAGTTCCAAATACATGTATCCCTATAGGAGAAAACAGAGTGAAACCTCAAAATGAAACCGGTTACTGCCAACGAACGGTTTAACCTAGAAGAACGAAATTTGGCGAGCCAAGTGGGATTGGTGTACTGATCATTACCTGAAAGGTTCATCAAGATTGGGTGAAAAAGTGTGTGCTGAGATTTCAGGCAACTCGTAGTTTTTTGGAAGCTTGGCAGGCCCTTTCCATGAAAGTGATTCTCGCCAGCCTCTGCTTAGGGCTACATCAACAGCAAACAAACCATAGAGATAGAACTTGAAACTGCTTTATTGTGTCAAGTTTCAAAGAGCTAGCACAAACCGTGTTTGATTTAGAGTTCCAAATACATGTATTCCTACAGGAGAAAACAGAGTGAAACCTCAAAATGAAACCGGTTACTGCCAACGAACGGTTTAACCTAGAAGAACGAAATTTGGCGAGCCAAGTGGGATTGGTGTACTGATCATTACCTGAAAGTTTCATCAAAAATGGGTGAAAAAGTGTTTGCTGAGATTTCAGGGAACTCGTAGTTTTTTGGAAGCTTGGCAGGCCCTTTCCATGAAAGTGATTCTTGCCAGTCTCTGCTTAGGGCTACATCAACAGCAAACAAACCATAGAGATAGAACTTGAAACTGCTTTATTGTGTCAAGTTTCAAAGAGCTAGCACAATCCGTGTTTCATTTAGAGTTCCAAATACATGTATCCCTATAGGAGAAAACAGAGTGAAACCTCATAATGAAACCGGTTACTGCCAACGAAAGGTTTAACCTAGAAGAACGAAATTTGGCGAGGCAAGTGGGATTGGTGTACTGATCATTACCTGAAAGTTTCATCAAGATTGGGTGAAAAAGTGTTTGCTGAGATTTCAGGCAACTCGTAGTTTTTTGGAAGCTTGGCAGGCCCTTTCCATGAAAGTGATTCTCGCCAGTCTCTGCTTAGGGCTACATCAACAGCAAACAAATCATAGAGATAGAACTTGAAACTGCTTTATTGTGTCAAGTTTCAAAGAGCTAGCAAAAACCGTGTTTGATTTAGAGTTCCAAATACATGTATCCCTATAGGAGAAAAGAGAGTGAAACTTCAAAATGAAAACGGTTACTGCAAAGAAACGGTTTAACCTAGAAGAACGAAATTTGGCGAGCCAAGTGGGATTGGTGTACTGATCATTACCTGAAAGTATCATCAAGATTGGGTGAAAAAGTGTTTGCTGAGATTTCAAGTACCTCGTAGTTTTTTGGAAGCTTGGCAGGCCCTTTCCATGAAAGTGATTCTCGCCAGTCTCTGCTTAGGGCTACATCAACAGCAAACAAACCATAGAGATAGAACTTAAAACTGCTTTATTGTGTCAAGTTTCAAAGAGCTAGCACAAACCGTGTTTGATTTAGAGTTCCAAATACATGTATCCCTATAGGAGAAAACAGAGTGAAACCTCAAAATGAAACCGGTTACTGCCAACGAACGCTTTAAACTAGAAGAACGAAATTTGGCGAGCCAAGTGGGATTGGTGTACTGATCATTACCTGAAAGTTCATCAAGATTGGGTGAAAAAGTGTTTGCTGAGATTTCAGGCAACTCGTAGTTTTTTGGAAGCTTGGCAGGCCCTTTCCATGAAAGTGATTCTCGCCAGTCTCTGCTTAGGGCTACATCAACAGCAAACAAACCATAGAGATACAACTTGAAACTGCTTTATTGTGTCAAGTTTCAAAGAGCTAGCACAAACCGTGTTTGATTTAGAGTTCCAAATACATGTATCCCTATAGGAGAAAACAGAGTGAAACCTCAAAATGAAACCGGTTACTGCCAACGAACGGTTTAACCTAGAAGAACGAAATTTGGCGAGCCAAGTGGGATTGGTGTACTGATCATTAACTGAAAGTTTCATCAAGATTGGGTGAAAAAGTGTGTGCTGAGATTTCAGGCAACTCGTAGTTTTTTGGAAGCTTGGCAGGCCCTTTCCATGAAAGTGATTCTCGCCAGTCTCTGCTTAGGGCTACATCAACAGCAAAGAAACCATAGAGATAGAACTTGAAACTGCTTTATTGTGTCAAGTTTCAAAGAGCTAGCACAAACCGTGTTTGATTTAGAGTTCCAAATACATGTATCCCTATAGGAGAAAACAGAGTGAAACCTCAAAATGAAACCGGTTACTGCCAACGAACGGTTTAACCTAGAAGAACGAAATTTGGCGAGCCAAGTGGGATTGGTGTACTGATCATTACCTGAAAGTATCATCAATATTGGGTGAAAAAGTGTTTGCTGAGATTTCAGGCAACTCGTTGTTTTTTGGAAGCTTGGCAGGCCCTTTCCATGAAAGTGATTCTCGCCAGTCTCTGCTTAGGGCTACATCAACAGCAAAGAAACCATAGAGAGAGAACTTGAAACTGCTTTATTGTGTCAAGTTTCAAAGAGCTAGCACAAACCGTGTTTGATTTAGAGTTCCAAATACATGTATCCCTATAGGAGAAAACAGAGTGAAACCTCAAAATGAAACCGGTTACTGCCAACGAACGGTTTAACCTAGAAGAACGAAATTTGGCGAGCCAAGTGGGATTGGTGTACTGATCATTACCTGAAAGTTTCATCAAGATTGGGTGAAAAAGTGTGTGCTGAGATTTCAGGCAACTCGTAGTTTTTTGGAAGCTTGGCAGGCCCTTTCCATGAAAGTGATTCTCGCCAGCCTCTGCTTAGGGCTACATCAACAGCAAACAAACCATAGAGATAGAACTTGAAACTGCTTTATTGTGTCAAGTTTCAAAGAGCTAGCACAAACCGTGTTTGATTTAGAGTTCCAAATACATGTATTCCTACAGGAGAAAACAGAGTGAAACCTCAAAATGAAACCGGTTACTGCCAACGAACGGTTTAACCTAGAAGAACGAAATTTGGCGAGCCAAGTGGGATTGGTGTACTGATCATTACCTGAAAGTTTCATCAAAAATGGGTGAAAAAGTGTTTGCTGAGATTTCAGGCAACTCGTAGTTTTTTGGAAGCTTGGCAGGCCCTTTCCATGAAAGTGATTCTTGCCAGTCTCTGCTTAGGGCTACATCAACAGCAAACAAACCATAGAGATAGAACTTGAAACTGCTTTATTGTGTCAAGTTTCAAAGAGCTAGCACAATCCGTGTTTCATTTAGAGTTCCAAATACATGTATCCCTATAGGAGAAAACAGAGTGAAACCTAAAAATGAAACCGGTTACTGCCAACGAAAGGTTTAACCTAGAAGAACGAAATTTGGCGAGGCAAGTGGGATTGGTGTACTGATCATTACCTGAAAGTTTCATCAAGATTGGGTGAAAAAGTGTTTGCTGAGATTTCAGGCAACTCGTAGTTTTTTGGAAGCTTGGCAGGCCCTTTCCATGAAAGTGATTCTCGCCAGTCTCTGCTTAGGGCTACATCAACAGCAAACAAATCATAGAGATAGAACTTGAAACTGCTTTATTGTGTCAAGTTTCAAAGAGCTAGCAAAAACCGTGTTTGATTTAGAGTTCCAAATACATGTATCCCTATAGGAGAAAAGAGAGTGAAACTTCAAAATGAAAACGGTTACTGCAAAGAAACGGTTTAACCTAGAAGAACGAAATTTGGCGAGCCAAGTGGGATTGGTGTACTGATCATTACCTGAAAGTATCATCAAGATTGGGTGAAAAAGTGTTTGCTGAGATTTCAAGTACCTCGTAGTTTTTTGGAAGCTTGGCAGGCCCTTTCCATGACAGTGATTCTCGCAAGTCTCTGCTTAGGGCTACATAAACAGCAAACAAACCATAGAGATAGAACTTAAAACTGCTTTATTGTGTCAAGTTTCAAAGAGCTAGCACAAACCGTGTTTGATTTAGAGTTCCAAATACATGTATCCCTATAGGAGAAAACAGAGTGAAAGCTCAAAATGAAACCGGTTACTGCCAACGAACGGTTTAACCTAGAAGAACGAAATTTGGCGAGCCAAGTGGGATTGGTGTACTGATCATTACCTGAAAGTTTCATCAAGATTGGGTGAAAAAGTGTGTGCTGAGATTTCAGGCAACTCGTAGTTTTTTGGAAGCTTGGCAGGCCCTTTCCATGAAAGTGATTCTCGCCAGTCTCTGCTTAGGGCTACATCAACAGCAAAGAAACCATAGAGATAGAACTTGAAACTGCTTTATTGTGTCAAGTTTCAAAGAGCTAGCACAAACCGTGTTTGATTTAGAGTTCCAAATACATGTATCCCTATAGGAGAAAACAGAGTGAAACCTCAAAATGAAACCGGTTACTGCCAACGAACGGTTTAACCTAGAAGAACGAAATTTGGCGAGCCAAGTGGGATTGGTGTACTGATCATTACCTGAAAGTTTCATCAAGATTGGGTGAAAAAGTGTGTGCTGAGATTTCAGGCAACTCGTAGTTTTTTGGAAGCTTGGCAGGCCCTTTCCATGAAAGTGATTCTCGCCAGTCTCTGCTTAGGGCTACATCAACAGCAAACAAACCATAGAGATAGAACTTGAAACTGCTTTATTGTGTCAAGTTTCAAAGAGCTAGCATAAACCGTGTTTGATTTAGAGTTCCAAATACATGTATCCCTATAGGAGAAAACAGAGTGAAACCTCAAAATGAAACCGGTTACTGCCAACGAACGCTTTAAACTAGAAGAACGAAATTTGGCGAGCCAAGTGGGATTGGTGTACTGATCATTACCTGAAAGTTCATCAAGATTGGGTGAAAAAGTGTTTGCTGAGATTTCAGGCAACTCGTAGTTTTTTGGAAGCTTGGCAGGCCCTTTCCATGAAAGTGATTCTCGCCAGTCTCTGCTTAGGGCTACATCAACAGCAAACAAACCATAGAGATAGAACTTGAAACTGCTTTATTGTGTCAAGTTTCAAAGAGCTAGCACAAACCGTGTTTGATTTAGAGTTCCAAATACATGTATCCCTATAGGAGAAAACAGAGTGAAACCTCAAAATGAAACCGGTTACTGCCAACGAACGGTTTAACCTAGAAGAACGAAATTTGGCGAGCCAAGTGGGATTGGTGTACTGATCATTAACTGAAAGTTTCATCAAGATTGGGTGAAAAAGTGTGTGCTGAGATTTCAGGCAACTCGTAGTTTTTTGGAAGCTTGGCAGGCCCTTTCCATGAAAGTGATTCTCGCCAGTCTCTGCTTAGGGCTACATCAACAGCAAAGAAACCATAGAGATAGAACTTGAAACTGCTTTATTGTGTCAAGTTTCAAAGAGCTAGCACAAACCGTGTTTGATTTAGAGTTCCAAATACATGTATCCCTATAGGAGAAAACAGAGTGAAACCTCAAAATGAAACCGGTTACTGCCAACGAACGGTTTAACCTAGAAGAACGAAATTTGGCGAGCCAAGTGGGATTGGTGTACTGATCATTACCTGAAAGTTTCATCAAGATTGGGTGAAAAAGTGTGTGCTGAGATTTCAGGCAACTCGTAGTTTTTTGGAAGCTTGGCAGGCCCTTTCCATGAAAGTGATTCTCGCCAGTCTCTGCTTAGGGCTACATCAACAGCAAACAAACCATAGAGATAGAACTTGAAACTGCTTTATTGTGTCAAGTTTCAAAGAGCTAGCATAAACCGTGTTTGATTTAGAGTTCCAAATACATGTATCCCTATAGGAGAAAACAGAGTGAAACCTCAAAATGAAACCGGTTACTGCCAACGAACGCTTTAAACTAGAAGAACGAAATTTGGCGAGCCAAGTGGGATTGGTGTACTGATCATTACCTGAAAGTTCATCAAGATTGGGTGAAAAAGTGTTTGCTGAGATTTCAGGCAACTCGTAGTTTTTTGGAAGCTTGGCAGGCCCTTTCCATGAAAGTGATTCTCGCCAGTCTCTGCTTAGGGCTACATCAACAGCAAACAAACCATAGAGATAGAACTTGAAACTGCTTTATTGTGTCAAGTTTCAAAGAGCTAGCACAAACCGTGTTTGATTTAGAGTTCCAAATACATGTATCCCTATAGGAGAAAACAGAGTGAAACCTCAAAATGAAACCGGTTACTGCCAACGAACGGTTTAACCTAGAAGAACGAAATTTGGCGAGCCAAGTGGGATTGGTGTACTGATCATTAACTGAAAGTTTCATCAAGATTGGGTGAAAAAGTGTGTGCTGAGATTTCAGGCAACTCGTAGTTTTTTGGAAGCTTGGCAGGCCCTTTCCATGAAAGTGATTCTCGCCAGTCTCTGCTTAGGGCTACATCAACAGCAAAGAAACCATAGAGATAGAACTTGAAACTGCTTTATTGTGTCAAGTTTCAAAGAGCTAGCACAAACCGTGTTTGATTTAGAGTTCCAAATACATGTATCCCTATAGGAGAAAACAGAGTGAAACCTCAAAATGAAACCGGTTACTGCCAACGAACGGTTTAACCTAGAAGAACGAAATTTGGCGAGCCAAGTGGGATTGGTGTACTGATGATTACCTGAAAGTTTCATCAAGTTTGGGTGAAAAAGTGTTTGCTGAGATTTCAGGCAACTCCTAGTTTTTTGGAAGCTTGGCAGGCCCTTTCCATGAAAGTGATTCTCGCCAGTCTCTGCTTAGGGCTACATCAACAGCAAACAAACCATAGAGATAGAACTTTAAACTGCTTTATTGTGTCAAGTTTCAAAGAGCTAGCACAAACCGTGTTTGATTTAGACTTCCAAATACATGTATCCCTATAGGAGAAAACAGAGTGAAACCTCAAAATGAAACCGGTTACTGCCAAGGAACGGTTTAACCTAGAAGAACGAAATTTGGCGAGCCAAGTGGGATTGGTGTACTGATCATTACCTGAAAGTTTCATCAAGATTGGGTGAAAAAGTGTGTGCTGAGATTTCAGGCAACTCGTAGTTTTTTGGAAGCTTGGCAGGCCCTTTCCATGAAAGTGATTCTCGCCAGTCTCTGCTTAGGGCTACATCAACAGCAAACAAATCATAGAGATAGAACTTGAAACTGCTTTATTGTGTCAAGTTTCAAAGAGCTAGCAAAAACCGTGTTTGATTTAGAGTTCCAAATACATGTATCCCTATAGGAGAAAAGAGAGTGAAACTTCAAAATGAAAACGGTTACTGCAAAGAAACGGTTTAACCTAGAAGAACGAAATTTGGCGAGCCAAGTGGGATTGGTGTACTGATCATTACCTGAAAGTATCATCAAGATTGGGTGAAAAAGTGTTTGCTGAGATTTCAAGTACCTCGTAGTTTTTTGGAAGCTTGGCAGGCCCTTTCCATGACAGTGATTCTCGCAAGTCTCTGCTTAGGGCTACATAAACAGCAAACAAACCATAGAGATAGAACTTAAAACTGCTTTATTGTGTCAAGTTTCAAAGAGCTAGCACAAACCGTGTTTGATTTAGAGTTCCAAATACATGTATCCCTATAGGAGAAAACAGAGTGAAAGCTCAAAATGAAACCGGTTACTGCCAACGAACGGTTTAACCTAGAAGAACGAAATTTGGCGAGCCAAGTGGGATTGGTGTACTGATCATTACCTGAAAGTTTCATCAAGATTGGGTGAAAAAGTGTGTGCTGAGATTTCAGGCAACTCGTAGTTTTTTGGAAGCTTGGCAGGCCCTTTCCATGAAAGTGATTCTCGCCAGTCTCTGCTTAGGGCTACATCAACAGCAAACAAACCATAGAGATAGAACTTGAAACTGCTTTATTGTGTCAAGTTTCAAAGAGCTAGCATAAACCGTGTTTGATTTAGAGTTCCAAATACATGTATCCCTATAGGAGAAAACAGAGTGAAACCTCAAAATGAAACCGGTTACTGCCAACGAACGCTTTAAACTAGAAGAACGAAATTTGGCGAGCCAAGTGGGATTGGTGTACTGATCATTACCTGAAAGTTCATCAAGATTGGGTGAAAAAGTGTTTGCTGAGATTTCAGGCAACTCGTAGTTTTTTGGAAGCTTGGCAGGCCCTTTCCATGAAAGTGATTCTCGCCAGTCTCTGCTTAGGGCTACATCAACAGCAAACAAACCATAGAGATAGAACTTGAAACTGCTTTATTGTGTCAAGTTTCAAAGAGCTAGCACAAACCGTGTTTGATTTAGAGTTCCAAATACATGTATCCCTATAGGAGAAAACAGAGTGAAACCTCAAAATGAAACCGGTTACTGCCAACGAACGGTTTAACCTAGAAGAACGAAATTTGGCAAGCCAAGTGGGATTGGTGTACTGATCATTAACTGAAAGTTTCATCAAGATTGGGTGAAAAAGTGTGTGCTGAGATTTCAGGCAACTCGTAGTTTTTTGGAAGCTTGGCAGGCCCTTTCCATGAAAGTGATTCTCGCCAGTCTCTGCTTAGGGCTACATCAACAGCAAAGAAACCATAAAGATAGAACTTGAAACTGCTTTATTGTGTCAAGTTTCAAAGAGCTAGCACAAACCGTGTTTGATTTAGAGTTCCAAATACATGTATCCCTATAGGAGAAAACAGAGTGAAACCTCAAAATGAAACCGGTTACTGCCAACGAACGGTTTAACCTAGAAGAACGAAATTTGGCGAGCCAAGTGGGATTGGTGTACTGATCATTAACTGAAAGTTTCATCAAGATTGGGTGAAAAAGTGTGTGCTGAGATTTCAGGCAACTCGTAGTTTTTTGGAAGCTTGGCAGGCCCTTTCCATGAAAGTGATTCTCGCCAGTCTCTGCTTAGGGCTACATCAACAGCAAAGAAACCATAGAGATAGAACTTGAAACTGCTTTATTGTGTCAAGTTTCAAAGAGCTAGCACAAACCGTGTTTGATTTAGAGTTCCAAATACATGTATCCCTATAGGAGAAAACAGAGTGAAACCTCAAAATGAAACCGGTTACTGCCAAGGAACGGTTTAACCTAGAAGAACGAAATTTGGCGAGCCAAGTGGGATTGGTGTACTGATCATTACCTGAAAGTTTCATCAAGATTGGGTGAAAAAGTGTGTGCTGAGATTTCAGGCAACTCGTAGTTTTTTGGAAGCTTGGCAGGCCCTTTCCATGAAAGTGATTCTCGCCAGCCTCTGCTTAGGGCTACATCAACAGCAAACAAACCATAGAGATAGAACTTGAAACTGCTTTATTGTGTCAAGTTTCAAAGAGCTAGCACAAACCGTGTTTGATTTAGAGTTCCAAATACATGTATCCCTACAGGAGAAAACAGAGTGAAACCTCAAAATGAAACCGGTTACTGCCAACGAACGGTTTAACCTAGAAGAACGAAATTTGGCGAGCCAAGTGGGATTGGTGTACTGATCATTACCTGAAAGTTTCATCAAGATTGGGTGAAAAAGTGTGTGCTGAGATTTCAGGCAACTCGTAGTTTTTTGGAAGCTTGGCAGGCCCTTTCCATGAAAGTGATTCTCGCCAGTCTCTGCTTAGGGCTACATCAATAGCAAACAAACCATAGAGATAGAACTTGAAACTGCTTTATTGTGTCAAGTTTCAAAGAGCTAGCACAACCCGTGTTTGATTTAGACTTCCAAATACATTTATCCCTATAGGAGAAAACAGAGTGAAACCTCAAAATGAAAACGGTTACTGCCAATGAACGGTTTAACCTAGAAGAACGAAATTTGGCGAGCCAAGTGGGATTGGTGTACTGATCATTACCTGAAAGTTTCATCAAGATTGGGTGAAAAAGTGTGTGCTGAGATTTCAGGAAACTCGTAGTTTTTTGGAAGCTTGGCAGGCCCTTTCCATGAAAGTGATTCTCGCCAGTCTCTGCTTAGGGCTACATCAACAGCAAACAAACCATAGAGATAGAACTTGAAACTGCTTTATTGTGTCAAGTTTCAAAGAGCTAGCACAAACCGTGTTTGATTTAGAGTTCCAAATACATGTATCCCTATAGGAGAAAACAGGGTGAAACCTCAAAATGAAACCGGTTACTGCCAACGAACGGTTTAACCTAGAAGAACGAAATTTGGCGAGCCAAGTGGGATTGGTGTACTGATCATTACCTGAAAGTTTCATCAAGATTGGGTGATAAAGTGTGTGCTGAGATTTCAGGCAACTCGTAGTTTTTTGGAAGCTTGGCAGGCCCTTTCCATGAAAGTGATTCTCGCCAGTCTCTGCTTAGGGCTACATCAATAGCAAACAAACCATAGAGATAGAACTTGAAACTGCTTTATTGTGTCAAGTTTCAAAGAGCTAGCACAAACCGTGTTTGATTTAGACTTCCAAATACATTTATCCCTATAGGAGAAAACAGAGTGAAACCTCAAAATGAAAACGGTTACTGCCAACGAAAGGTTTAACCTAGAAGAACGAAATTTGGCGAGCCAAGTGGGAATGATGTACTGATCATTACCTGAAAGTTTCATCAAGATTGGGTGAAAAAGTGTGTGCTGAGATTTCAGGAAACTCGTACTTTTTTGGAAGCTTGGCAGGCCCTTTCCATGAAAGTGATTCTCGCCAGTCTCTGCTTAGGGCTACATCAACAGCAAACAAACCATAGAGATAGAACTTGAAACTGCTTTATTGTGTCAAGTTTCAAAGAGATAGCACAAACCATGTTTGATTTAGAGTTCCAAATACATGTATCCCTATAGGAGAAAACAGAGTGAAACCTCAAAATGAAACCGGTTACTGCCAACGAACGGTTTAACCTAGAAGAACGAAATTTGGCGAGCCAAGTGGGATTGGTGTACTGATCATTACCTGAAAGTTTCATCAAGATTGGGTGAAAAAGTGTTTGCTGAGATTTCAGGCAACTCGTAGTTTTTTGGAAGCTTGGCAGGCCCTTTCCATGAAAGTGATTCTCGCCAGTCTCTGCTTAGGGCTACATCAATAGCAAACAAACCATAGAGATAGAACTTGAAACTGCTTTATTGTGTCAAGTTTCAAAGAGCTAGCACAAACCGTGTTTGATTTAGACTTCCAAATACATTTATCCCTATAGGAGAAAACAGAGTGAAACCTCAAAATGAAAATGGTTACTGCCAACGAACGGTTTAACCTAGAAGAACGAAATTTGGCGAGCCAAGTGGGATTGGTGTACTGATCATTACCTGAAAGTTTCATCAATATTGGGTGAAAAGTGTTTGCTGAGATTTCAGGCAACTCGTAGTTTTTTGGAAGCTTGGCAGGCCCTTTCCATGAAAGTGATTCTCGCCAGTCTCTGCTTAGGGCTACATCAACAGCAAAGAAACCATAGAGATAGAACTTGAAACTGCTTTATTGTGTCAAGTTTCAAAGAGCTAGCACAAACCGTGTTTGATTTAGAGTTCCAAATACATGTATCCCTATAGGAGAAAACAGAGTGAAACCTCAAAATGAAACCGGTTACTGCCAACGAACGGTTTAACCAAGAAGAACGAAATTTGGCGAGCCAAGTGGGAATGATGTACTGATCATTACCTGAAAGTTTCATCAAGATTGGGTGAAAAAGTGTGTGCTGAGATTTCAGGCAACTCGTAGTTTTTTGGAAGCTTGGCAGGCCCTTTCCATGAAAGTGATTCTCGCCATTCCTCTGCTTAGGGCTACATCAATAGCAAACAAACCATAGAGATAGAACTTGAAACTACTTTATTGTGTCAAGTTTCAAAGAGCTAGCACAAACCGTGTTTGATTTAGACTTCCAAATACATTTATCCCTATAGGAGAAAACAGAGTGAAACCTCAAAATGAAAACGGTTACTGCCAATGAACGGTTTAACCTAGAAGAACGAAATTTGGCGAGCCAAGTGGGATTAGTGTACTGATCATTACCTGAAAGTATCATCAATGTTGGGTGAAAAAGTGTTTGCTGAGATTTCAGGCAACTCGTAGTTTTTTGGAAGCTTGGCAGGCCCTTTCCATGAAAGTGATTCTCGCCAGTCTCTGCTTAGGGCTACATCAACAGCAAACAAACCATAGAGATAGAACTTGAAACTGCTTTATTGTGTCAAGTTTCAAAGAGCTAGCACAAACCGTGTTTGATTTAGAGTTCCAAATACATGTATCCCTACAGGAGAAAACAGAGTGAAACCTCAAAATGAAACCGGTTACTGCCAACGAACGGTTTAACCTAGAAGAACGAAATTTGGCGAGCCAAGTGGGATTGGTGTACTGATCATTAACTGAAAGTTTCATCAAGATTGGGTGAAAAAGTGTGTGCTGAGATTTCAGGCAACTCGTAGTTTTTTGGAAGCTTGGCAGGCCCTTTCCATGAAAGTGATTCTCGCCAGTCTCTGCTTAGGGCTACATCAACAGCAAAGAAACCATAGAGATAGAACTTGAAACTGCTTTATTGTGTCAAGTTTCAAAGAGCTAGCACAAACCGTGTTTGATTTAGAGTTCCAAATACATGTATCCCTATAGGAGAAAACAGAGTGAAACCTCAAAATGAAACCGGTTACTGCCAAGGAACGGTTTAACCTAGAAGAACGAAATTTGGCGAGCCAAGTGGGATTGGTGTACTGATCATTACCTGAAAGTTTCATCAAGATTGGGTGAAAAAGTGTGTGCTGAGATTTCAGGCAACTCGTAGTTTTTTGGAAGCTTGGCAGGCCCTTTCCATGAAAGTGATTCTCGCCAGCCTCTGCTTAGGGCTACATCAACAGCAAACAAACCATAGAGATAGAACTTGAAACTGCTTTATTGTGTCAAGTTTCAAAGAGCTAGCACAAACCGTGTTTGATTTAGAGTTCCAAATACATGTATCCCTACAGGAGAAAACAGAGTGAAACCTCAAAATGAAACCGGTTACTGCCAACGAACGGTTTAACCTAGAAGAACGAAATTTGGCGAGCCAAGTGGGATTGGTGTACTGATCATTACCTGAAAGTTTCATCAAGATTGGGTGAAAAAGTGTGTGCTGAGATTTCAGGCAACTCGTAGTTTTTTGGAAGCTTGGCAGGCCCTTTCCATGAAAGTGATTCTCGCCAGTCTCTGCTTAGGGCTACATCAATAGCAAACAAACCATAGAGATAGAACTTGAAACTGCTTTATTGTGTCAAGTTTCAAAGAGCTAGCACAACCCGTGTTTGATTTAGACTTCCAAATACATTTATCCCTATAGGAGAAAACAGAGTGAAACCTCAAAATGAAAACGGTTACTGCCAATGAACGGTTTAACCTAGAAGAACGAAATTTGGCGAGCCAAGTGGGATTGGTGTACTGATCATTACCTGAAAGTTTCATCAAGATTGGGTGAAAAAGTGTGTGCTGAGATTTCAGGAAACTCGTAGTTTTTTGGAAGCTTGGCAGGCCCTTTCCATGAAAGTGATTCTCGCCAGTCTCTGCTTAGGGCTACATCAACAGCAAACAAACCATAGAGATAGAACTTGAAACTGCTTTATTGTGTCAAGTTTCAAAGAGCTAGCAAAAACCGTGTTTGATTTAGAGTTCCAAATACATGTATCCCTATAGGAGAAAACAGGGTGAAACCTCAAAATGAAACCGGTTACTGCCAACGAACGGTTTAACCTAGAAGAACGAAATTTGGCGAGCCAAGTGGGATTGGTGTACTGATCATTACCTGAAAGTTTCATCAAGATTGGGTTATAAAGTGTGTGCTGAGATTTCAGGCAACTCGTAGTTTTTTGGAAGCTTGGCAGGCCCTTTCCATGAAAGTGATTCTCGCCAGTCTCTGCTTAGGGCTACATCAATAGCAAACAAACCATAGAGATAGAACTTGAAACTGCTTTATTGTGTCAAGTTTCAAAGAGCTAGCACAAACCGTGTTTGATTTAGACTTCCAAATACATTTATCCCTATAGGAGAAAACAGAGTGAAACCTCAAAATGAAAACGGTTACTGCCAATGAACGGTTTAACCTAGAAGAACGAAATTTGGCGAGCCAAGTGGGATTGGTGTACTGATCATTACCTGAAAGTATCATCAATATTGGGTGAAAAAGTGTTTGCTGAGATTTCAGGCAACTCGTAGTTTTTTGGAAGCTTGGCAGGCCCTTTCCATGAAAGTGATTTTCGCCAGTCTCTGCTTAGGGCTACATCAACAGCAAACAAACCATAGAGATAGAACTTGAAACTGCTTTATTGTGTCAAGTTTCAAAGAGCTAGCACAAACCGTGTTTGATTTAGAGTTCCAAATACATGTATCCCTACAGGAGAAAACAGAGTGAAACCTCAAAATGAAACCGGTTACTGCCAACGAAAGGTTTAACCTAGAAGAACGAAATTTGGCGAGCCAAGTGGGAATGATGTACTGATCATTACCTGAAAGTTTCATCAAGATTGGGTGAAAAAGTGTGTGCTGAGATTTCAGGAAACTCGTACTTTTTTGGAAGCTTGGCAGGCCCTTTCCATGAAAGTGATTCTCGCCAGTCTCTGCTTAGGGCTACATCAACAGCAAACAAACCATAGAGATAGAACTTGAAACTGCTTTATTGTGTCAAGTTTCAAAGAGATAGCACAAACCATGTTTGATTTAGAGTTCCAAATACATGTATCCCTATAGGAGAAAACAGAGTGAAACCTCAAAATGAAAACCGGTTACTGCCAACGAACGGTTTAACCTAGAAGAACGAAATTTGGCGAGCAAAGTGGGATTGGTGTACTGATCATTACATGAAAGTTTCATCAAGATTGGGTGAAAAAGTGTTTGCTGAGATTTCAGGAAACTCGTAGTTTTTTGGAAGCTTGGCAGGCCCTTTCCATGAAAGTGATTCTTGCCAGTCTCTGCTTAGGGCTACATCAACAGCAAACAAACCATAGAGATAGAACTTAAAACTGCTTTATTGTGTCAAGTTTCAAAGAGCTAGCACAAACCGTGTTTGATTTAGAGTTCCAAATACATGTATCCCTATAGGAGAAAACAGAGTGAAACCTCAAAATGAAACCGGTTACTGCCAACGAACGGTTTAACCTAGAAGAACGAAATTTGGCGAGCCAAGTGGGATTGGTGTACTGATCATTACCTGAAAGTTTCATCAAGATTGGGTGAAAAAGTGTTTGCTGAGATTTCAGGCAACTCGTAGTTTTTTGGAAGCTTGGCAGGCCCTTTCATGAAAGTGATTCTCGCCAGTCTCTGCTTAGGGCTACATCAATAGCAAACAAACCATAGAGATAGAACTTGAAACTGCTTTATTGTGTCAAGTTTCAAAGAGCTAGCACAAACCGTGTTTGATTTAGACTTCCAAATACATTTATCCCTATAGGAGAAAACAGAGTGAAACCTCAAAATGAAAATGGTTACTGCCAAGAACGGTTTAACCTAGAAGAACGAAATTTGGCGAGCCAAGTGGGATTGGTGTACTGATCATTACCTGAAAGTTTCATCAATATTGGGTGAAAAAGTGTTTGCTGAGATTTCAGGCAACTCGTAGTTTTTTGGAAGCTTGGCAGGCCCTTTCCATGAAAGTGATTCTCGCCAGTCTCTGCTTAGGGCTACATCAACAGCAAACAAACCATAGAGATAGAACTTGAAACTGCTTTATTGTGTCAAGTTTCAAAGAGCTAGCACAAACCGTGTTTGATTTAGAGTTCCAAATACATGTATCCCTATAGGAGAAAACAGAGTGAAACCTCAAAATGAAACCGGTTACTGCCAACGAACGGTTTAACCTAGAAGAACGAAATTTGGCGAGCCAAGTGGGAATGATGTACTGATCATTACCTGAAAGTTTCATCAAGATTGGGTGAAAAAGTGTGTGCTGAGATTTCAGGCAACTCGTAGTTTTTTGGAAGCTTGGCAGGCCCTTTCCATGAAAGTGATTCTCGCCAGTCTCTGCTTAGGGCTACATCAATAGCAAACAAACCATAGAGATAGAACTTGAAACTGCTTTATTGTGTCAAGTTTCAAAGAGCTAGCACAAACCGTGTTTGATTTAGACTTCCAAATACATTTATCCCTATAGGAGAAAACAGAGTGAAACCTCAAAATGAAAACGGTTACTGCCAATGAACGGTTTTACCTAGAAGAACGAAATTTGGCGAGCCAAGTGGGATTGGTGTACTGATCATTACCTGAAAGTATCATCAAGATTGGGTGAAAAAGTGTTTGCTGAGATTTCAGGCAACTCGTAGTTTTTTGGAAGCTTGGCAGGCCCTTTCCATGAAAGTGATTCTCGCCAGTCTCTGCTTAGGGCTACATCAACAGCAAACAAACCATAGAGATAGAGCTTGAAACTGCTTTATTGTGTCAAGTTTCAAAGAGCTAGCACAAACCGTGTTTGATTTAGAGTTCCAAATACATGTATCCCTACAGGAGAAAACAGAGTGAAACCTCAAAATGAAAACCGGTTACTGCCAACGAACGGTTTAACCTAGAAGAACGAAATTTGGCGAGCCAAGTGGGAATGATGTACTGATCATTACCTGAAAGTTTCATCAAGATTGGGTGAAAAAGTGTGTGCTGAGATTTCAGGCAACTCGTACTTTTTTGGAAGCTTGGCAGGCCCTTTCCATGAAAGTGATTCTCGCCAGTCTCTGCTTAGGGCTACATCAACAGCAAACAATCCATAGAGATAGAACTTGAAACTGCTTTATTGTGTCAAGTTTCAAAGAGATAGCACAAACCATGTTTGATTTAGAGTTCCAAATACATGTATCCCTATAGGAGAAAACAGAGTGAAACCTCAAAATGAAACCGGTTACTGCCAACGAACGGTTTAACCTAGAAGAACGAAATTTGGCGAGCAAAGTGGGATTGGTGTACTGATCATTACATGAAAGTTTCATCAAGATTGGGTGAAAAAGTGTTTGCTGAGATTTCAGGAAACTCGTAGTTTTTTGGAAGCTTGGCAGGCCCTTTCCATGAAAGTGATTCTCGCCAGTCTCTGCTTAGGGCTACATCAACAGCAAACAAACCATAGAGATAGAACTTGAAACTGCTTTATTGTGTCAAGTTTCAAAGAGCTAGCACAAACCGTGTTTGATTTAGAGTTCCAAATACATGTATCCCTATAGGAGAAAACAGAGTGAAACCTCAAAATGAAACCGGTTACTGCCAACGAACGGTTTAACCTAGAAGAACGAAATTTGGCGAGCCAAGTGGGATTGGTGTACTGATCATTACCTGAAAGTTTCATCAAGATTGGGTGAAAAAGTGTTTGCTGAGATTTCAGGCAACTCGTAGTTTTTTGGAAGATTGGCAGGCCCTTTCCATGAAAGTGATTCTCGCCAGTCTCTGCTTAGGGCTACATCAATAGCAAACAAACCATAGAGATAGAACTTGAAACTGCTTTATTGTGTCAAGTTTCAAAGAGCTAGCACAAACCGTGTTTGATTTAGACTTCCAAATACATTTATCCCTATAGGAGAAAACAGAGTGAAACCTCAAAATGAAAACGGTTACTGCCAACGAACGGTTTAACCTAGAAGAACGAAATTTGGCGAGCCAAGTGGGATTGGTGTACTGATCATTACCTGAAAGTTTCATCAATATTGGGTGAAAAAGTGTTTGCTGAGATTTCAGGAAACTCGTAGTTTTTTGGAAGCTTGGCAGGCCCTTTCCATGAAAGTGATTCTCGCCAGTCTCTGCTTAGGGCTACATCAACAGCAAACAAACCATAGAGATAGAACTTGAAACTGCTTTATTGTGTCAAGTTTCAAAGAGCTAGCACAAACCGTGTTTGATTTAGAGTTCCAAATACATGTATCCCTATAGGAGAAAACAGAGTGAAACCTCAAAATGAAACCGGTTACTGCCACGAACGGTTTAACCTAGAAGAACGAAATTTGGCGAGCCAAGTGGGAATGATGTACTGATCATTACCTGAAAGTTTCATCAAGATTGGGTGAAAAAGTGTGTGCTGAGATTTCAGGCAACTCGTAGTTTTTTGGAAGCTTGGCAGGCCCTTTCCATGAAAGTGATTCTCGCCAGTCTCTGCTTAGGGCTACATCAACAGCAAACAAACCATAGAGATAGAACTTGAAACTGCTTTATTGTGTCAAGTTTCAAAGAGATAGCACAAACCATGTTTGATTTAGAGTTCCAAATACATGTATCCCTATAGGAGAAACAGAGTGAAACCTCAAAATGAAACCGGTTACTGCCAAGGAACGGTTTAACCCAGAAGAACGAAATTTGGCGAGCAAAGTGGGATTGGTGTACTGATCATTACCTGAAAGTTTCATCAAGATTGGGTGAAAAAGTGTTTGCTGAGATTTCAGGAATCTCGTAGTTTTTTGGAAGCTTGGCAGGCCCTTTCCATGAAAGTGATTCTCGCCAGTCTCTGCTTAGGGCTACATCAACAGCAAACAAACCATAGAGATAGAACTTGAAACTGCTTTATTGTGTCAAGTTTCAACGAGCTAGCACAAACCGTGTTTGATTTAGAGTTCCAAATACATGTATCCCTATAGGAGAAAACAGAGTGAAACCTCAAAATGAAACCGGTTACTGCCAACGAACGGTTTAACCTAGAAGAACGAAATTTGGCGAGCCAAGTGGGATTGGTGTACTGATCATTACCTGAAAGTTTCATCAAGATTGGGTGAAAAAGTGTTTGCTGAGATTTCAGGCAACTCGTAGTTTTTTGGAAGCTTGGCAGGCCCTTTCCATGAAAGTGATTCTTGCCAGTCTCTGCTTAGGGCTACATCAACAGCAAACAAACCATAGAGATAGAACTTGAAACTGCTTTATTGTGTCAAGTTTCAAAGTGCTAGCACAAACCGTGTTTGATTTAGACTTCCAAATACATGTATCCCTATAGGAGAAAACAGAGTGAAACCTCAAAATGAAACCGGTTACTGCCAACGAACGGTTTAACCTAGAAGAACGCAATTTGGCGAGCCAAGTGGGATTGGTGCACTGATCATTACCTGAAAGTTTCATCAAGATTGGGTGAAAAAGTGTGTGCTGAGATTTCAGCAACTCGTAGTTTTTTGGAAGCTTGGCAGGCCCTTTCCATGAAAGTGATTCTCGCCAGTCTCTGCTTAGGGCTACATCAACAGCAAACAAACATAGAGATAGAACTTGAAACTGCTTTATTGTGTCAAGTTTCAAAGAGCTAGCACAAACCGTGTTTGATTTAGAGTTCCAAATACATGTATCCCTATAGGAGAAAACAGAGTGAAACCTCAAAATGAAACCGGTTACTGCCAACGAACGGTTTAACCTAGAAGAACGAAATTTGGCGAGCCAAGTGGGAATGATGTACTGATCATTACCTGAAGTTTCATCAAGATTGGGTGAAAAAGTGTGTGCTGAGATTTCAGGCAACTCGTAGTTTTTTGGAAGCTTGGCAGGCCCTTTCCATGAAAGTGATTCTCCGCCAGTCTCTGCTTATGGCTACATCAACAGCAAACAAACCATAGAGATAGAACTTGAAACT
>NW_027523981.1:0-38082 GCF_052094955.1 Ictidomys tridecemlineatus
CCGCAGATCTCTGCAACAGTCCCTTCTATACTATAGTCTCTCAACCTCTGCTCTCTTTAACGGTCCTTCTGTACCCCAATTTCCAACCCTCTGCTTTCTGTAACGGTCTTTCTGCACCTCAGTCTTTAAACTCTGCACTCAATAACAGTCTTTTATACCTCAATCTCCAACCTCTGCTCTCTGTAACAGTACTTCTGCACCTCAGTCTAAAACCTCTCCTCTCCACCATCCTTCTGCACCCAGTCTCCAACCACTGCTCTCTGTAACAGTCCACCTGCAACTTAGTCTCCAACCTCTGCTCTCTGAAAGATGCTTCAGCAACCCTTTCTTCAAAATCTGCTTTCTGTACCAGTCCTTCTGCACCCCAGTCTCCAACCTCTCCTCTCTGTAACAGGTCTTCTGAACACCAGTCTCCAAATCTGCTCTCTTAAGCAGGCCTTCTGCACGCAAGTCTCCAAACTTTGCTCTCTGGAACGATCCTTCTGCACCCCAGTCTTTAACTTCTGCTCTCTGCAATGATCCTAGTGCACCCCAGTCTCCAACCTCTGATCTCTACAACAGTCCTTCTGCACCTCAGTCTCCAAATTCTGCTCTTTGTAAGATCTTTTTGCACCACTATCTCCTACCTCTGCTCTCTGTAACAGTCCTTCTTCTCCCCAGACTCCAACTTCTGCTTTCTGCAACAGTTTTTCTGCACCCCAGTCTCCAAACTCTGCTCTCTCCAACAGTCCTACGGCACCCTAGTTACCAACATCAGCTCTCTTTTACAGTCTTTCTCCACCAAAGTCTCCAACCTCTGCTCTCTGTAACAGTCCTCCTGTACTGCAGAGTCCAACCTCTGCTCTCTGTAATGGTATTTCTGCACTCCAGACTCCAATCTCTGCCTTTCTATATCAGTCCTTCTGCACCCCAGTCTCCCACTTCTGCTCTCTATAACAGTCCTTCTGCACCCCAGTCTCCAAAGTTCGCTATCAGCAACAGTCCTTCTGCACCCCAGTCTCCAACCTCTGGTCTCTGTAACAATTCTTCTGCACCTCAGTCTCGAAACTCTGTACTCTGCAACGTTACTTCTGCACCTCAGTCTCCAACATCAACTCTCTGTAACGGTCTTTCTGCACCTGATTTTTCAACCTCTGCTCTCTGTAAGATCCTTCTCCAACCCAGTCTCCAAACTCTGCTCTCTGTAACAGTCCTTCTGCACACCAGTCTCCAACCTCTGCTCTCTGCACTGATCCTTTTAAACCCAGTCTCCAACCTCTGCTCTATGCAACAGTCCTTCTGCACACCAGTCTCAAAAATCTGCTCTCTGCAACAGTCCTTCTCCACACCAGTCTACAAACTCTGCTCTCTGTTAACTGTCCTTCTGCACCTCAGTCTCGAAACTCTGCTCTCTGTAACAGTCGATCTGCAGCTCAGTCTCTAAAATCTGCTTTCTGCAATGATCCTTCTGGACCCCAGTCTCCAACTTCATGCTCTTTGCAACAGTCCTTCTGCACCCACAGTCTCCAACCCTCTGCTTTCTGTAAGATCCTTCTGCACTCCAGTTTCTAACTCTGTTCTCTGTAACATTCCTTCTCCACCTCACTATCCAACATCTGTCCTCTGCAACAGTCCTTCTGCTCCCCAGTCTCCAAGATCTTCTCTGTGTAACAGTCCTCCTGTACCGCAGTCTCCAACCTCTGCTCTTTGACACCGTCCTTCTACAACCCAATTTCCAACCTCTGTTTTCTGCAACAGTCCTTCTGCATCTCAGTCTCCAAACTCTTGCTCTCTGTAACACTCCTTCTACACTTCACTCTCCAAACTCTGCTCTCTGTAACAGTCCTTCTGCACCCCAGTCTCCAACCTCTGCTATTGGTAAGAGTTCTATACCGCAGTCTTCAACCTCTGCTCTATTTAATGGTCCTTCTGCATCCCAATTTTCAAACTCTGCTTCCTGTAACAGTCCTACTGCACCTGAATCTTCAAACTTTGCTCTCTGTAACAGTCCTTCTACACCCCAGTCTCCAAACTCTGCTCTCTGCAACAGTCCTTCTGCACCCCAGTCTCCAACACATGCTCTCTGCAACAGTCCCTTCTGTACCTCAGTCTGAAATTCTGCTGTCTGGTACAAACCTTCTGCACCCCAGTCCCATACATCTGCTCTCTTTAAGAGTCCATCTACACCTCAATATCCAAACTCTGCTCTCTTACAGTCCTTCTGCACCTCAGTCTCCAATTTTGCTCCATGTAAAATTTCTCTGCACAGCTGTCTTCAACCTCTGCTCTCTGTAACAGTCTTTTTGCACCCCAGTCTCTAACGTCTGCTCTCTGCAACAGTCCTTCGGCACCCTAATTACCAACATCAGCTCTTTTTTACAGTCCTTGTGAACCCCAGTCTCAAACCTCTGCTGTCTGTAACAGTCCTCCTGTACTGCAGAATCCAACCTCTGCTCTCTGGAACGGTCTTTCTGCACCCCAGTCTCCAATCTCTGCTTTCTGTATCAGTCCTTCTGCACCCCAGTCTCCAACCTCTGCTCTCCATAACAGTTTTCTGCACCCCAGTCTCCAAAATCCGCTATCTGCAACAGTCCTTCTGCACCCCAGTCTCCCAACCTCCGCTCTCTGTAACAATCCTTCTGCTCCTCAGTCTCCAAACTCTGTATTCTACAACGTTACTTCTGCACCTCAGTCTCCAACATCTACTCTCTGTATCAGTCTTTCTGCACCTGATTCTTCAACCTCTGCTCTCTGTAGGATCCTTCTCTAATCCAGTCTCCAAACTCTGCTCTTTGTAACAGTTCTTCTGCACACCAGACTCCAACCTCTGCTCTCTGTAATCATCCTTCTAAACCTAACTCTCCCAACCTCTGCTCTCTGCAAGGATTCTTCTGCACCACACTCCTCGAACCTCTGCTGTCTGCAACAGTCCTTCTGCACCCCAGTCTCCTACCTCTTCTCTATATAACAGTCCTTCGGCACCCCAGTCTCCTACCTCTGCTCTCTATAAGATCTTCTGCACACCATGTCTCCCAACCCCCTGCTCGCTGTAACAGTCCTTCTGGAACCTATCTCCAAATTCTGCTCTCTGCAACATTCCTTCTACACTCCAGTCTTTAAACTCTGCTCTCTGTAACAGTCCTTCTGTACCAGAGTCTCCAACCTCTGCTCTCTGTAACGGTCCTTCTGCCACCCAGTCTCCAACATCTGCTTTTCTTTTGTCAGTCCTTCTACACCCAGTATCCAACATCTGCTCTCTGTAACAGTCCTTCTGCACCTCAGTCTTCAACCTCTGATTTCAGCAACAGTCCTTCTGAACCCCAGTCTACTACCTCTGCTCTCTGCAACATTGTTCTGCACCCCAGTCTCAAACTAAGTTGTCAGTAAAAGTCTTTCTGCACCCCAGTCTCCAAACTCTGCTCTCTGTAACGATCCTTCTGATTCCCCAGTCTTGAACCTCTGCTCTCTGCAACAGTCCTTGTGACCCCAGTCTCCAACATCTTCTTTGTGCAACAGTTCTTCTGTACCTCAGTCTGAAAACTCCCCTCTCTTTAATCCTCCATCTGCAACCCAGTCTCCAACCTATGCTCTCTGTAACAGTCTTTCTGTACCTCAATCTCCAATCTCTGCTCTATGCAACAGTCCTTCTGCGCACAAGTCTCTAACATCTGCTCTCTTAAACAGTCCTTCTTCACCCCAGTCTCCAACCTCTGCTCGATGCAACAGTCCTTCTACACCCCAGTTCTCCAAACTCTAATCGCCCCAATAATTCTTCTGCACCCCAGTCTCCAAGCTCTTTCTCTACATCAGTTCCTTCTGCACCCTAGTCTCCAACGTCTGCTCTCTAAAACAGTCCTTCTGTACCAAAGTCTCCAAGCTCTGTTCTCTGTAAGGGTCCTTATGCACCCCAGTATCCAACTTCTGCTTTCTGTATCAGTCGTTTTTGAACCATAGTCACCAAACTCTGCCCTCTGCAACTGTCCTTCTGCAACTCAGTCTGAAACCTCTGCTCTCTGCTCTCTGCCACAGTCCTTCTGCATTCTGGTCTCGATCCTCTGCTCTCTGCAACAGTCCATTTGTACCCCAGTCTCCAACAATATGCTCTCTGCAACAGTCATTATCCACCCCAGTCTCCAAATTTTTGCTTTCTGTAACAGTCCTTTCGTACTGCATTTTACAACCTCTGCATTCTGTAATGGGCTTCTGCACCCCAGTCTCCAACCTCTGCTCTGTTTAACTGTCCTTCTGAACTTTAGTTTCCAACCTCTGCTCTCTGCAACAGTCCTTCTACATCCCGGTCTAAAACCTCTGCTATCTGCAACAGTCCTTCTGCACCCCAGTCTCCAACATCTGCTCTCTGTTACAATCCTTCTTCACCTCAGTCTCCAACCTTTACTCTCTGCAACGATCTTTCTGCATAACAGTCTGAAACCTCTGCTAGCTGCAACAGTCCTTGTGAACCCCCGTCTCCAACATCTGCTTCCTGCAACATTTCTTCTGTACCTCAGTCTGAAAACTCTGCTCTCTCCATCTGTACCCCAGTCTCAAAACTCTGTTCTCTGTAACAGTCCTTCTGTAACTCAGTCTCCAATCACTTCTCTCTGCAACAGTCCTTCTACACCTAAGTCTCCATACTCTGATCGCCCCAACGGTCCTTCTGCACCCCAGTCTCCAAACTGTGTTCTCTACATCGGTTCTTCTGCAACCCAGACTCCAAACTCTGCTCTCTGTAACAGTCCTTCTGTACCACAGTCTCCAACCTCTGTTCTCTGTAAGGGTCCTTATGCACCCCATTATCAACCCTGTTCTTTCTGTATCAGTGGTTTGAACCACAGTCTCCAAACTCTGCCCTCTGTAACCGTCTTTCTGCAACTCAGTCTTCAACATCTGCTCTCTGCAACAGTCCTTCTGCACCCAAGTCTCCATCCTCTGTTCTCTGCAACAGTCCTTTTGCACCCCAGTCTCCAACATCTGCTCTCTGCAACAGTCATTCTGCACCCCAGTCTCCAAACTTTACTCTCTGTAACATTCCTTCTGTACTGCATTCTTCAACCTCTGCTCTCTTTAAGGGTACTTCTGCACCCCAATTTCCAACCTCTGCTTTCCTTGTCAGTGCTTCTGCAACCCAGTCTCCAACCTCTGCTCTGCGTAACTCTCCTTCTGCACCCCTGTTTCCAACCTCTGCTCTCTGCTACAGTCATTCTGAACTCCAATCAACAACCTCTACTCTCTGAAACAGTTCTTGTACATCCAAGTCTAAAACCTCTGCTCTCTGCATCAGTTATTCTGCACCCCTGTCTCCAAACTCTGCTCTCTGTAACAATCCTTCTGCACCTCAGTCTCCAACCTCTGTTCTCTGAAACGGTCCTTCTAGACCTCAGTCTCCAACTTCAACTTTCTGTAACAGTGCTTCTGCACCTCAGTCTCCATTCTCTGCTCTCTGTAAGATCCTTCTGCAACCCAGTCTTCAAACTCTGCTCTCTGTAACAGTCCTTCATAACCGCAGTCTCCAAATTGTGCTCTCTGTAACAGGCCTTCTGCACTCCTGTCTCCAAACTCTGCTCTCTGTATCAGTCCATTTGAACCCCAGTCTCTAACGTCTTTTCACTGCAACGATCCTTCTGCACCCCAGTCTTTAACCTCTGCTCGCTGCAACAGTCCTTGTGCAACCCAGTCTACAACTGCTCTCTGCAACATTTCTTCTGTACCTCAGTCTAAAACTCTGCTGTCTGCAATAATCTTTCTGTCTCCAACCTGTGCTATATTTAACAGTCCTTGTGCACCTCAGTCTCCAACCTCTGCTTTCAGCAGCACTACTTCTGCATCCCAGTCTCCAACCTCTGCTCTCTGCAACATTCTTTCTGCTTCCCAGTATCAAACCTGTGCTCTCTGTTAAAGTCCGTCTGCACCCCAGACTCCAACCTCTGCTCTTTGTAACGATCCTTCTGCACCTCAGACTCTAACCTTTACTCTCTACAACAGTCCTTCTGCACCTAAGTCTCCAAACTCTGCTGTCTGCAAGAGTTCTTCTGGACTCAAGTCTCCAACCTCTGCTCTCAACAAAATTACTTCTGTACCTCAGTCTCCAACCTGTGCTCTCTGCAATGATCCTTCTGCACCCCAGTCTCAAACCTCTGCTCGCTGCAACAATCCTTGTGAACCCCAGTCTCCAACATCTGCTTCCTGCAACAGTTCTTCTGTACCTCAGTCTGAAAACTCTGCTCTTTGCAACAGTCCTTCTACAACCTAGTCTCCATACTCTGCTCGCACCAACGATCCTTCTGCACCCCAGTCTCCAACCTTTGTTCTCTACATCAGTTCTTCTGCACCCCAGTCTCCAACCTCAGCTCTCTGTAACAGTCCTTCTGTACCGCCGTCTCCAACCTCTGTTCTCTGTAAGGGTCCTCATGCACCCCAGTATCCAAACTCTGCTTTCTGTATCAGACGTTATGCACCACCGTCTCCCAACTCTTCCCTCTCTAACAGTTTTTCTGCAACTCAGTTTGCAACCTCTGCTCTCTGCAACAGTCCTTCTGCACCACAGTATCCATCCTTTACTCTCTGCAACAGTACTTTTGCACCCCAGTCTCCAACATCTGCTTGCTGCAACAGTTATTTTTCACCCCAGTCTCCAACCTCTTCTCTCTGTAAGAGTCCATCTATACTGCATTCTCCAAACTCTGCTCTCGGTAAGGGTACTTCTGAACCTGAGTCTCCAACATCTGTTTTCTGTATCAGTCCTTCTGCACCCCTGTCTCCAAACTGTACTCTGTGTAACTGTACTTCTGCACCTTAGTCTCCAAAGTCTGCTCTCTGCTACACTCCTTCTGAACCCCAATTTCCAAACTCTACTCTCTGCAACAGTTTTTCTACATCGCAGTCTAAAACCTCTGCTCTCTTCAACAGTCCTTCTGCACGCCAATCACCAACCTCTACTCTCAGCAACAGTCTTTCTGAACCTCAGTCTCCAACCTCTGCTCTCTGCAACATTCCTTCTGCACCCCAGTATAAATCCATTGCTCTCTGTAAAAGTCCATCTGCACCCCAGTCTTTAACCTCTGCTCTTTGTAACGATCCTTCTACACCTCAGTCTCAAACCTCCGCTTTCTGTAACAGTCCTTCTGCACCTCAGTCTCCAAAGTCTTTCTTTGTAAGATCCTTCTGAAACCCAGTCTCCAACGTCTCCTCTCTGTAACAGTCCTTCTGTACCCCAGTCTTTAAACTCTGCTCTCTGCAACAGTCCTTCTGCACCTCAGTCTCCAACCTCTGCATTCTGCAACACTCCTTCTGCAAACAAATCTCCAACCTCTGCTCTCCGCAACATTACTTCTGCACCCAAGTCTCCAACCTGTGCTCTATGTAAAAGTCCTTCTGCACCCCTGTCTCCAAACTTTGCTCTCTGTAACGATCCTTCTGCACCCAGTCTCGAACCTGTGCTCTCTGCAACGATCCTTCTGCACCTCAGTCTCCAACCTCTACTCTCTGCAACGATCCTTCTGCACACCAGGCTTAAAACTCTGCTAGCTGCAACAGTCCTTGTGAACCCCAGTCTCCAACATCTGCTTCCTGAAACAGTTCTTTTGTACCTCAGTCTGAAAACTCTCCTCTCTGCAATAATCCATTTGTACCCCAGTCTCCAACCTCGGCTCTCTGTAACAGTCCTTCTGTACCTCAGACTCCAATCACTGCTCTATGCAACAGTCCTTCTGCACCCAAGTCTCCAACATCTTCTCTCTGCAAATGTCCTTCTACACCCTAGTCTTCATATTCTGCTCGCCTAAACGATCCTTCTGCACCCCAGACTCCAACATCTGTTCCCTACATCAGTCCTTCTGAAAATCAGTCTGCAACCTCTCGTCTCTGCAACAGTCCTTCTTCACCCCAGTCTCCATCTTCTGCTCTTTTCAGCAGTCCTTTGCACCCCAGTGTCCAACATCTGCTCTCTTCAACACTCATTCTCCACCCCAGTCTCCAATCTCTGCTCTCTGTAACAGTTCTTCTGTACTGAATTCTCCAAACTCTGCTCTATGCAACAGTCCTTGTGCACCCCAGTCTCCAACATCTGCTCTCTGAAACAGTCCTTCGACACCCCAGTCTCCAACCTCTGCTCTCTGAAACAGTCCTTCTACACCCCAGTCTCCATCCTCTGCACTCTGCAACAGTCCTTATGCACCCCAATCTCCATCCTCTGCTTTCTGCAACATTCCTTCTGCACCCCAGTCTCCAACATCTGCTATCTGCAACAGTCATTCTCCACCTCAGTCTCCAAACTCTGCTCTCTGTAAGAGTCCTTCTGTACTGCATTCTAAAAACTCTGCTCTCTGTAAAGATACTTCTGCACCCGAATCTCAAAATTCTGCTTTCTTGTCAGTGCTTCTGCACCTCAGTCTCCAAACTCTGCTCTGTGTAACTGTCCTTCTGCACCTTAGTCTCCAAAGTCTGCTCTCTGCTACAGTCCTTCTGGACCCCAGGCTCCGTCATCTACTCTCTGCAATAGTCCTTCTGCAAACCAGTCTCCAACCTCTGCTCTTTATAATAGTCCTTCTGTATTTGAGACTCCAACCTCTGCTCTCTGTAATGGTCCTCCTATACCCCAGTCTTCAACCTCTGCTTTTTGAATCATTTCTCTTGCACCCCTGTCTCAATCTTCTGCTCTCTATAATAGTCCTTCTGCACCTCAGTCTCCAAACTCTGCTCTCTATAATATACTTCTGCACACCAGTCTACACACTGTGATATCTGTAACAGTCCTTCTGCACCCCAGTCTCAAAACTCTGCTCTCTGTAACAGGCCTTCAGCACCCCAGTCTCCAACCTCTGCTCTCTGTAACACGCCTTCTTCACACCAGTCTCCAACCTCTTCGCTCTGTAACAATCATTCAGCACCTCAGTCTCCAACCTTTGCTCTCTGCAACAGTCCTTCTGCACCTCAGTCTCCAAACTGTGCTCTCTGTAAGATCCTTCTGCACCCCAGTCTCCAAACTCTGCTCTCTGTAACAATCCTTCTGCACCCCAGTATCAAACGTCTGCTCTCGGTAGCAAAACTTCTACACCCCAGTCTCCAAACTCTGCTCTCTGTAACAGTCTTTCTATACCTCAGTATCCAAACTCTGCTCTCTGTAACGGTCCTTCCGCACCCCATTCACCAAACTCTTCTTTGTGTATCAGTCGTTCAGCAACCCAGTCTCCAAACTCTGCTCTCTGTAACAGTCCTTCTGCACCTCAGACTTCAACTTATGCTCTCTGTAACTGTCCATCTGCACCTCAGTCTGAAACCTCTGCTCTCTGCAACGATCCTTCTGTACCCCAGTCTACGAACTGTGCTATCTGTGACAGTCCTTTTGCACCCCAGTCTCCAACCTCTTCTCTCTGTAAAACCCCTTCTGCACTCCAGTTTCCAAACTCTGCTCTCTGTAACAGGCCTTCTGCACTCCAGTCTCCAACCTCTTCTCTCTGGAACGATCTTTCTGCACCTCAGTTTCCAACCTCTACTATCTGCAACAGTTATTCTGCACCCCTCTCCAACCTCTGCTCTCTGTAAGATTCTTCTGCACCTCAGTCTCCAACCTCTGCTCTCTGTATAAGTCCATATGCACCCCAGTATCAAACCTCTGCTCTCTGTAACAATCTTAGGGACCTAAATCTTCAGCTTCAGCTCTCTTCATCGGTCCTTCTGCACCCCAGTCTCCAAACTCTGTTTCCTGCAACAGTCCTTTTGCACCACAGTCTCCAAAGTCTGCTTTCTCTATCAGTTCTTCTGTACCCCAGTCTCCAAACTCTGCTCTCTGTAACAGTCCTTCTGCACCTCAGTCTACAACCTCTGCTCTCTGTAACAGTCCTTCTGCAACCTAGTCTCCAACCTCTACTCTCTGCAGCATTTCTTCTGCACCCCAGTCTCCAACCTGAGCTCTCTGTAACTGTCCTTCTGCACCCCAGTCTGCAACGTCTGCTCTCTGGACGTATCGTTCTCCACCATATTCTACAACCTCTGCTCTCCTCAACGATCATTCCGCACCTCAGTCTCCAACCTCTGCTCTCTGTAACGATCCTTCTGCACCCCAGTCTTCAACCACTGGTCTCTGTAACAGTCCTTATGCAGCTCAGTCTCCAACCTGTTCACTTTGTAAGATACTTCTGCACACCAGTCTACAACATCTTCTCTCTGAAATGATCCTTTAGAACCCCAGTCTCCAACCTCTGCTCCCTGTAACAGTCTTTCTGTAAAGCAGTTTCCAAACTCTGCTCTCTGTAACGGTCCTTCTACACCCCAGTCTGCAACCTCTACTTTCTGAATTAGTCTTTCTGCACCCCAGTCTCCAAACTCTGCTCTTTGTAACAGTTCTTCTGCACCTCAGTCTTCAAACTCTACTTTCTGCAACAGTCCTCTGCACGCCAGTCTCCACCCTCTGCTCTCGGTAACAGTTCTTCTGCACCCAAATCTCAAAAGTCTGCTCTCTGTAACAGGCCTTCTGCACCCCAGTCTTATAACTATGCTCTCTTTAATAGGCCTAATGCACCACAGTCTTTAACCTCTTCTCTTTGTACCAGTCCTTCTGCACCCAGGACTCCAAACTCTGCTCTCTGAAATATTTCTTCTGCACCCGAGTCTCCAACCTGTGCTCTCTGTAACAGTCCTTCTGAACCCCAGATTCCAACATTTGCTCTCTGCAATGATCCTTCTTCTACCCAGTCTCCAAACTCTGCTCTCTGTAAAAGTCCTTTTGTATCGCAGTCTCGAACCTCTTCTCTTTGTAATGGTCCATCTGCTCCCCAATTGCCAACCTCTGCTTTCTGTAACAGTCCTTCTGCACCCCAGTCTCCAAACTTTTCTCTCTGCAAGGATCCTTCTGCACCTCAGTCTCTTACTTCTGCTCTCTGTAAAAGTCCTTCTGCACCTCAGTCTCCATTCTTTGCTCTCTGTAATGGTCTTTCTGAACCCTAGTATCCAATCTCTGCTCTCTTTAACAATCCGTTTGCACCTCTGTGTCCAACGTCTGCTCTCTGTAACAGTCCTTCTGCACCCCAGTCTCCAAACTCTGCTCTCTGTAACAGTCCTTCTATACCGTAGTCTCCTACCTCTACTTTCTACCACAGTCCTTCTGCACCCGAGTTACCAAAATCTTCTCTCTACAACAGTCTTTCTGTTCCCCAGTCTCCAAGATCTGCTTTCTAAAACAGTTCTTCTGCACCTCAGTCTCAAAACCCTGCTGTCTGAAACGACCCTTCTGCAGCCCAGTCTCCAACATCTGCTCTCTGTAACAGTCCTTCAGCACCTGAGTCTCCCAACTCTGCTCTCTGAAAGATTCTTCTACAACACAGTCTTTAAACTCTGCACTCTGGAACAGTCCTTCTGAGCAAGAGTCTCCAACCTCTAGTCTATGTAACAGACATTCTGCACTCCAGTCTTTAACCTCTTCTCACTACAACGATTTTTCTCCACCCCAGTCTCCAACATCTGATCTCTGCAACACTCTTTTTGAACCCCAGTCTCCAAACTCTGCTCTCTGTAAGATCCATCTCAACCCCAGTCTCCAAACTCTACTCTCCGTAATAGTCCTTCTGCACCCCAGTCTCCAAACTCTGCTCTCTCTAACAGTCCTTCTGCACCTCAGTCTCCAACTTCTGCTCTGTGTAACAGTCCTTCTGCACCCCAGGTTCTAAAATCTGCTCTCTTGAACGATCCTTCTGGAACCCAGTCTCTAATGTCTGCTCTTTGCAACAGTTATTCTGCACCACAGTCTCCAACCTCTGCTCTCTGTAAGATCTTTCTGCACTCCAGTTTCCAAACTCTGCTCTCTGTTACATTCCTTCTCCACCCCAGTCTCCAATCTCTGTCCTCTGCAACAGTTTTTCTGCTCCAAAGAATCCGAGATCTCCTCTCTGTAACAGTCCTTCTATACCGCAGTCTCCAACCTCTGCTCTTTGTAACGATCCTTCTACACACCAGTCTCCATCTCTGCTTTCTGTACCAGTCTGTCTGAACCCAAGTCTACAACCTCTGTTCTCTGTATCTATCCTTCTGCACCTTAGTATCTAAACTGTGCTCTATGTAAGAGTACTTCTGCACCCCAGTCTTCAACCTCTGCTCTCCGTAACAGACCTATACCTCAGGCTCCAAACTCTGCTCTCTGTAATGGTCTTTCTGCAGCCCAATTTCGAAACTCTGCTTTCTTTAACAGTCCTTCTGCACCTGAGTCTCAAATTCTTCTCTCTGTAACAGTCCTTCTACACCTCAATCCCCAACCTCTGCTCTCGGTAACAGTTCACCTTCACCTCAGTCTCCAACCTCTGCTCTCTGTAAGATCCTTCAGTAACCCAGTCTCCAAACACTGCTCTGTATAACAGTCCTTCTGCACCCCAGTCTCCAACCTCACCTCTCTGTAACTGGCCTTCTGCACGCCAGTCTCCAAACTCTGCTCTCTTCAATGATACTTCTGCACCCCAGTCTACAAACTCTGCTCTCTGCAATGATCCTACTGCACCCCAGTCTCCCAACTCTGATCTGTACAATAGTCTATCTGCACCTCGGTCTCCAAATTCTGCTCTCTGTAAGATCCTTCTGCACCGCTGTCTCCAATTTCTTCTCTCTGTAACATTCCTTCTTCACCCCAGTATTCAACCTCTGCTTTCTTTATCAGTCCTTCTGAACCCCAGTCTCCAACTTCTTCTCTCTGTGTCTATCCTTCTTCACCTCAGTCTCCAACCTGTGCTTTCTGCAATAGTCCTTCTTCACCCAAGTCTCCCACCTCTGCTCTCTGTAACATTCCTTCTATACCTTAGTCTCCAAACTCTGCTCTCTGTAACGGTCCTTCTGGACCCCAATTTCCAACCTATACATTCCATAACAGTCTTTCTGCACCTCAGTCTCCAAACTCTGCTCTCTGTAATAGTACTTCTGCACCTCTGTCTGAAACCTCTCCTCTCCACAATCCTTCTGCACCCCAGTCTCCACCCACTGCTGTCTATAACAGTCCACCTTCACCTTAGTCTCCAACCTCTTCTCTCTGTAAGATCCTTCAGCAAACCTTTCTTCAAAATCTGCTCTCAGTACCAGTCCTTCTGCACCCCAGTCTCCAACCTCTCCTCTCTGTAACAGGCCTTCTGAATGCCCGTTTCCAAATGTGCTCCCTTTAGCAGGCCTTCTGCACGCAAGTCTCCAACCTCTGCTCTCTGCAACGATCCTTCTGCACCCCAGTCTTTAACCTCTGCTCTCTGCAATGATCCTACTGCACCCCAGTCTCCAACCTCTGATCTGTACAACAGTCCTTCTGCACCTCCGTCTCCAAATTCTGCTCTCTGTAAAATCCTTCTGCACCACTGTCTCCAACCTCTGCTCTCTGTAACAGTCCTTCTTTACCCCAGTCTCCAACCTCTGCTCTCCACAACAGTTCTTCTGCACCCCAGTCTCCAAACTCTGCTCTCTGTAACAGTCCTCATGTACTGCAGAATCCAACCTCTGCTCTCTGTAAGGGTCTCTCTGCACCCCAGACTCCAATCTCTGCTTTCTGTATCAGTCTTTCTGCAACCCAGTCTCCCACCTCTGCTCACTGTAAGGGTCTCTCTGCACCCGAGTCTCCAAAGTCCGCTATCTGCAACAGTCCTTCTGCACCGCAGTCTCCAACCTCTGCTCTCTGTAACAATTCTTCTGCACCTCAGTCTCCAAACTCTGTACTCTGCAACGTTACTTCTGCACCTCAGTCTCCAACATCTACTCTCTGTATCAGTCTTTCTGCACCTGATTATTCAACCTCTGCTCTCTGTAAAATCCTTCTCCAACCCAGTCTCCAAACTCTGCTCTCTGTAACAGTCCTTCTGCACACCAGTCTCCAACCTCTGCTCTCTACACCAATCCTTCTTAACCCCAGTCTCCAACCTCTGCTCTCTGCAACAGTCCTTCTGCACACCAGTCTCCAACATCTGCTCTCTGCAACAGTCCTTTAGCAACTCAGTCTAAAAACTCTGCTCTCTGCAATGATCCTTCTGCACCTAAGTCTCCTACCTCTGCTCTCTGTAAGACCCTTCTGAAACCCAGTCTCCAAACTCTGCTCTCTGTAACAGTCCTACTGCAGAATAGTTTTCAACCTCTGCTCTCTGTAACAGGAATTTTACAACCCAGTCTCGAACCTCTGCTCTCTGTAACAGGCCTTCAGAACCCCAGTCTCCAATCTCTTCTCTCTGCAATAATTTTTCTCCACCCCAGTATTCAACCTCTGTTCTTGCCAACAGTCCTGCACCCTAGTCACCAACCTCTGCTCTCTGTAAGATCCATATGCACTCCAGTCTCCAACCTCTTCTCTCTGCAACGATTCTTTTCCATCCCAGTCTCAAACATCTGCTATCCGCAACATTCCTTTTGCACCCCAGTGTCTAAGCTCTGCTCTCTGTAAGATCCATCTGAACCCCAGTCTCCAACCTCTGATCTCTTTAACAGTCCTTCTCCACAAGAGTCTCCAAACTCTGCTCTCTGTAAGAGTCCATCTGCATCTCAGTCTCTAAAATCTGCTCTCTGCAACGAACCTTCTGGACTCCAGTCTCCAACTTCTGTTCTGTGCAACAGTCCTTCTCTACCACAGTCTCCAACATCTGCTCTCTGTAAGATCCTTTTGCACTCCAGTTTCTAAACTCTGCTCTCTGTAAGATTCCTTCTCCACCCCAGTCTCCAAATCCTGTCCTCTGCAACAGTCCTTCTGCGATCTTCTCTGTGTAACAGTCGTTCTGTACCGCAGTCTCCAACCTCTGCTCTCTGTAACCGTCCTTCTACACCCCAATTTCCAACCTCTCCTTTCTGTAACAGTACTTCTGCACCTCAGTCTCCAAATTCTGCTCTCTGTAAGATCCTTCTGCACCGCTGTCATTAACCTCTGGTCTCTGTAACAGTCTTTTTGCACCCCAGTCTCCAACCTCTACTCTCCGCAACAGTTCTTCTGCACCCCAGTCTCCAAACTCACCTCTCTGCAACAGTCCTTCTGTACACCAGTCTCCAACCTTGGCTATTGGTAACAGTTCTATACCGCAGTCTTCAAACTCTGCTCTCTTTAATGATCCTTCTGCATCCCAATTTCCAAACTCTTTTTCCTGTAATATTCTGTCTGCACCTGAATCTCCAAACTCTGTTCTCTGTAACAGTCCTTCTACATCCCAGTCTCCAAATTCTTGCTCTCTACAACAGACCTTCTGCACCCCAGTCTCCAACATATGCTCTCTGCAAAAGTCCTTCTGTACCTTATTCTGAAAACTCTGCTGTCTGGAACAAAAATTTTGCACCCCAGTCTCCTATCTCTGCTCTCTTTAAGAGTCCATCTACACCTCTGTCTCCAACGTCTGCTCTCTTTAACAGTCCTTCTGCACCTTAGTCTCCAAATTCTGCTCTCTGTAAAATCTTTCTGCACAGCTGTCTTTAACCTCTGCTCTCTGTAATAGTCTTTTTGCACCCCAGTCTCCAACCTCTACTCTCCGCAACAGTTCTTCTGCACCCCAGTCTCCAAACTCTGCTCTCTGCAACAGTTTTTCGGAACCCTAGTTATGAACATCAGCTCTCTTTTACAATCCATCTGCACCACAGTCTCCAACCTCTGCTCTCTGTAACAGTCCTCCTGTACTGCAGAATACAACCTCTGCTCTCTGTATAGGTCTTTCTGCACCCCAGACTCCAATCTCTGCTTCTGTATCAGTCCTTCTGCACCCCAGTCTCCAACCTCTGCTCGCTATAACAGTCCTTCAGCACCCCAGTCTCAAAATCCGCTATCTGCATCACTCCTTCTGCACCCCAGTCTCCAACCTCTTCTCTCTGTAACAATCCTTCTGCACCTCAGTCTCTAAACTCTGTACTCTGCAATGTTACTTCTGCACCTCAGTCTCCAACATCTACTCTCTGTATCAGTCATTCTGCACCTGATTCTTCAACCTCTGCTCTCTCTACGATCCTTCTCCGACCCAGTCTCCAAACTCTCCTCTCTGTAACAGTCCTTCTGAACACAAGTCTCCCACCTCTGCTCTTTGTAACCATCCTTCTGCACCCCAGTTTCCAAACTCTGCTCTCTCCAAGGATCCTTCTACACCTCACTCTCCAACCTCTGCTCTCTGCAAGGATTCTTCTGCACCACAATCTCCAACCTCTGCTCTCTGCAACAGTCCTTCTGCACACCAGTCTCAAACATCTGCTCTCTTCAACAGTCCTTCAGCAACTCAGTCTAAAAACTCTGCTATCTGCAACGATCCTTCTGCACCTCAGTCTCCTACCTCTGCTCTCTGTAAGACCCTTCTGCAACCCAGTCTCCAAACTCTGCTCTCTGTAACAGTCTTTCTGCAGAATAGTTTTCAACTTCTGCTCTCTGTAACACGAATTTTTCAACCCAGTCTCAAACATCTGCTCTGTGTAACAGGCCTTCAGAACCCCAGTCTCCAAGCTCTTCTCTCTGAAATGATTTTTCTCCACACCAGTCTCAAACCTCTGCTCTCGGCAACAGTCCTTCTGCACCCTACTCACCAACCTCTGCTCTCTGTATGAGTTCTTATGCACTCCAGTCTCCAACTCTTCTCTCTGCAACAATTCTTCTCCAACCCAGTCTCCAACATCTGCTCTCTGCAACTGGCCTTTTGCACCACAGTCTCCAAAATCTGCTCTATGTAACTGTCCTCTGCAACTCAGTCTCCAAACTCTGCTCTCTGTAACAGTCCATCTGCACCTCAGTCTCTAAAATCTGCTCTCTGCCATGATCCTTCTGGACCCCAGTCTCCTAATTCTGCTCTCTGCAACAGTCCTTCTGCACCACAGTCTCCAGACTCTGCTCTCTGTAAGATTCTTCTGCACTCCAGTTTCCAAACTCTGCTTTCTGTAACAGTACTTCTGCACCTCAGTCTCAAAACGCTGCTCTCTGTAACACTCCTTCTACACCTCAGTCTCCAACCTGTGCTCTATGTAACATTCCTTCTGCACCCCAGTCTCCAACCTCTGCTCTCTGCATTGGTACCTCGGCACCCCAGTCTCCAACCTTGTTTTCTACAACAGTACTTCTGTACTGCAGTCTCCAACCTCTGTTCTCTGTAAGGGTCCTTTTGCAACCCAGTCTGCCACCTCTACTTTCTATATCAGTCATTCTGCATCACAGTTTGCAAACTCTGCTCTCTGTAACCGTCATTCTGCACCTCAATCTGCTACTTCTGCTCTCTGAAATAGTCCTTCTGAAACCAGTCTTCAAACTCTGCTCTCTGCAAGAGTCCTTCTGCACCCCAGTCTCAATCCTCTGCTCTCTTCAACAGTCCTTCTTCACCTCAGTCTCCAACCTCTGCTCTCTTTAACAGTCCTTCTGTACTGCAATCTCCAACCTCTGCTCTCGGTAAGGGTCCTTCTGCAGCCCAGTCTCCAAACTCTGCTTTCTGTATTAGTCCTTCTGCACCCCAGTCTCTAACCTGAGCTCTCTGTAACAGTTTTTCTGCACCTAAGACTCCATCCTCTTCTCTCTGCTACAGTCCTTAAGCGCCCCAATAATTAACCTCTTCTCTCTGCCACAGTCCTTCTGCAACTCAGTGTCAAAACTCTGCTCTCTGTAAGATCCTTCTGAAACCCAGTCTTTAACGTCTACTTTCTGCAATGGTTCTTTTGTAAATCAGTCTCCAACCTCTGTTCTCTACAACAGTCATACTGCAGCCCAGTCTCCAACGTCTGCTCTCTGTAAGAGTCTTTCAGTCTCCAACCTCTGTTCTCTGTAAGGGTCCTTCTGCACCCCAATCTTAAACGTCTGCTTTCGGTATCAGTCCTTCTGCACTGCAGTCTCAAAACACTGTTCTCTCCAACGATCCTTCTGCACCTCAGTCTCAAACCTCTGCTCTCTCTAATGGTCCTTCTGTAACTCATTCTCCAAACTCTGATCTCTGTAAGATTCTTTTGCAATCTAATCTCCGAACTCTTATCTCTGTAACTGTCCTTCTGCACCCCAGTCTCCAGAAACTGCTCTCTGTAATAGGCCTTCTTCACCCCAGTCTCCAAACTCTGCTGTATGTAACAGGACTTTTGCGCCCAGTCTCCAAACTCTTCTCTCTTTAATGATCCATCTCTACCAAAGTCTCCAAACTCTGCTCTCAGCAACAGTCCTTTTGCACCCCAGTCTCCAACCTATGCTCCCTGCAAGATTCTTCTGCACACATGTCTCCAACCTCTGCTCTCTGTAACACTCCTCTGCACACCAGTCTCCAACTTCTGCTCTCTGTAAAGTTTCTTCTGCACCTAAGTCTCCAACTTATGCTCTCTGCAACACTCCTTCTGCACCCCAGTCTCCTAACTTTGCTCTCTGTAACAGTTTTTCTGCACCTCAGTCTTTAACCTGTGCTCTTTGTGTAAGTCCTTCTGCACCACAGTCTCCAACCTCTGCTCTCTGCAGTCTCTACCCCAGTCTCCAAAGTCTGCTCTCTGTTACAGTCCTTCTGCATCCCAGTCTTAAAATTCTGCTTTCTGTAACCGTCTTCTGCATCTAAGTCTCCATCCTCTGCTCTATGCAACAGTTCTTCTTCACCCAAGTCTCCAACGTCTGCTCTCTGAAAAAGTCTTTCTAAACCCTAGTCTCAAACCTCTGCTCTCTGTAACAGTCCTTCTACACCCTATTCTTCATACTCTGCGTGCCCCAAGGATACTTCTGCACCCCAGTTTCCATCCTCTGCTCTCTGCCGCTTTCCTTTTGCACCCCAGGCTCCAGCATCTGCTATCTGCAACAGTCCTTCTCCACCCCAATCTCCAAACTCTGCTCTCTGTAACAGTCCTTCTGGACCCAAATCTTCAACCTCTACTCTCTGCAACAGTCCTTCTACACCCCAGTCTCCACACTCTGCTCTCAGCAAAAGTTTTTCTGCACCCCAGTCTCCAACCTCTTCTCTCTGTAACTATCCTTCTTCACCTCAGTCTCCAAACTCTGCTCTTTGCAAGGGTCCTTCTCACCTCAGTCTCCAACTTCTACTCTCTGTAACAGTGCTTATGCACCTCAGTCTCCAAACTCTGCTCTTTGTAAGATCTTTCTGAACCCCAGTCTTCATCATCTGCTCGCTGCAACAGTCCTTGTGCAATCCAGTCTCCAACGTCTGCTCTCTGCAACAGTTCTTCTTTACCTCAGTCTGAAAAATCTGCTCTCTGCAACAATTTCTCTGTACCCAAGTCTCCATACTCTGCTCTCTGTAAAAGTCTTTCTGTACCTCTGTCTCCTAACTCTGCTCTCTGTAAGACCATTCTGAAACCCAGTCTGCAAACTCTGCTCTCTGTAACAGTCCTTCTGCACCCCAGTCTCAAACCTCTGCTCTCTGAAACAGGCCTTCTGCACCCCAGTCTCCAAGCTCTACTCTCTGCAACGATCCTTTTGCACCCCAGTCTTTTACCTCTTCTCTCTAAAACAGTCCTTCTGCACCTAAGTCTCCTACCTCATCTCTCTGTAAGATCATTCTGCACAACAGTCTCCAACCACTGCTCGCTGTAACAGTCCTTCTAAAACCTATCTCCAAATTCTGCTCTCTGCAACGGTCCTTCTGTACCAGAGTCTCCAACCTCTGCTCTCTGTAACGGTTCTTCTGCCCCCCAGTCTCCAACATCTGCTTTCTTTGTAAGTCCTTCTGCACCCCAGATTCAAACCTCTGCTCTCTGTAACAGTCCTTCTACACCTCAGTCTCGAACCGCTGCTTCCAGCAACAGTTATTCTGAACCCCAGACTCCTACCTCTGCTCTCTGCATCATTCTTTCTGCACCCTCGTATAAAACCTACGCTCTCTGTAGTAGTCCGTCTGCTCCCCAGTCTTCAACTTCTGCTCTCTATAATGATCCTTCTGCACCCCAGTCTCAAACATCCACTCTTTGTAACAGTCCTTCTGCACCGCAGTCTCCAAACTCTTTTCTCTGTAAGATCGTACTGAAACCCAGTCTCCAACGTCTGCTATCTCTAACTGTCCTTCTGCACCCCAGTCTTTAACCTCTGCTCCCTGCAACAGTCCTTCTTCACCTCAGACTCCAAATTCTGCTTTCTGCAACAGTCCTTCTGCACCCAAGTCTCCCATCTCTGCTCTCCGCAACATTCCTTCTGCACCCCAGTCTACAAACTGTGCTGTCTGTAAAAGTCTTTCTGCACCACAGTCTCCAAACTCTGCTCTCTGTAACGATCCTTCTTAACACCAGTCTCGAGCCTCTGCACTCTTCAACGATCCTTCTGCACATAAGTCTTCAACCTGTGCTCTCTGCAACGATCCTTCTCCACCTCAGTCTTAAACCTCTGCTCTCTGCAACAGTCCTTGTGAACCCCAGTCTCCAACATCTGCTTTGTGCAACAGTTTTTCTGTACCTCAGTCAGAAAACTCCCCTCTGTTTAATCCTGCATCTGCAACCCAGTCTCCAACCTATGCTCTCTGTAACAGTCCTTCTGTACCTCAATCTCCAATCTCTGCTCTATACAACAGTCCTTCTGCGCACAAGTCTCTAACATCTTCTCTCTTAAACAGTCCTTCTACACCCTAGTCTCCAACTTCTGCTCTATGCAACAGTCCTTCTACACCCCAGTCTCCATACTCTGATCGCCCGAATGATTCTTCTGCACCCCAGTCTCCAAACTCTGTTCTCTACATCAGTTCTTCTGCATACCAGTCTCCAACCTCTGCTGTCTGAAACAGTCCTTCTGTACCACAGTCTCCAACCTGTGTTCTCTGTAAGGGTCCTTATGCGCCCCAGTATCCAACTTCTGCTTTCTGTATCAGTCCTTTTCAACCACAGTCACCAAACTCTGCCCTCTGCAACCGTCCTTCTGCAACTCAGTCTGCAACCTCTGCTCTCTGCAACAGTCCTTCTGCACCCCAGTCTCCATCCTCTTCTCTCTGCAACAGTCCATTTGTACCCCAGTCTCCAATATCTGCTCTCTGCAACAGTCATTATCCACCCCAGTCTCCAAACTTTGCTCTCTGTAACAGTCTTTCTGTATTGCATTCTACAAACTCTGTTCTCTGTAATGGACTTTTGAATCCGAGTCTCCAACCTCTGCTTTCTGTTTCAGTCCGTCTGCACCCCAGTCTCCAACCGCTGCTCTCTGCTACAATTCTTCTGGACCCCAATCTACAACCTCTACTCTCTGCAACAGTCCTTCTACATGCCAGTCTAAAACCTCTGCTCTCTGCAACAGTCCTTCTGCACCCCAGTCTCCAACATCTGCTCTCTGTAACAATCTTTCTGCACCTCAGTCTCCAACCTCTGCTGTCTGCAACGATCCTTCTGCACCCCAGTCTGAAACCTCTGCTAGCTGCAACAGTCCTTGTGAAGCCCAGTCTCCAACATCTGCTTGCTGCAACAGTTCTTCTGTACCTCAGTCTGAAAACTCTGCTCTCTGCAATAATTCATCTGCACCCCAGTCTCAAAACTCTGTTCTCTGTAACAGTCCTTCTGTAACTCAGTCTCCAATCACTGCTCTCAGCAACAGTCCTTCTACACCCAAGTCTTCATACTCTGATCGCCCCAACGGTCCGTGTGCACCCAAGTCTCCAAACTCTGTTCTCTACATCGGTTCTTCTGCAACCCAGACTCCAACCTCTGCTCTCTGTAACAGTCCTTCTGTACCACAGTCTCCAACCTCTGTTCTCTGTAAGAGTCCTTATGCACCCCAGTATCCAACCTGTGCTTTCTGTATCAGTCATTTGAACCACAATCTCCAAACTCTGCCCTCTGTAACCATCTTTCTGCAACTCAGTCTGCATCCTCTTCTCTCTGCAACAGTCCTTCTGTACCCCACTCTCCATTCTCTGTTCTCTGCAACAGCCATTCTGCACCCCAATCTCCAAACTTTGCTCTCTGTAACAGTCCTTCTGTACTGCATTCTCCAACCTCTGCTTTTTTTGAGGGTACTTCTGCACCCCAATATCCAGCCTCTGCTTTCTGTGTCAGTCCTTCTGCAACCCAGTCTCCAACCTCTGCTCTGCATAACTGTCCTTCTGCACCTTAGTCTCCAACCTCTGATCTCTGCTACAGTCCTTCTGAACCCCAATCTCCAAACTCTACTCTCTGCAACAGTCCTTGTACATCCCAGTCTAAAACGTCTGCTCTCTGCATCAGTATTTCTGCACCCCTGTCTCTAACCTCTGCTCTCTGTAACAATCCTTCTGCACCTCAGTCTCCAACCTCTGCTCTCTGTAACAGTGCTTCTGCACCTCAGTCTCCATCCTCTACTCTCTGTATGATCCTTCTGCAACGCAGTCTTCAAACTCTGTTCTCTGTAACAGTCCTTTATCACCTCAGTCTCCAAATTGTGCTCTCTCTAACAGGCCTTCTGCACTCCAGTCTCCAACCTCTGCTTTCTGTATCAGTCCATCAGCACCCCAGTCTCTAACGTCTGCTCACTGCAACGATCTTTCTGCACCCCAGTCTCCAACCTCTGCTTGCTGAAACAGTCCTTGTGCAACCCAGTCTACAACATCTGCTCTCTGCAACATTTCTTCTGTACCTCAGTCTGAAAACTCTGCTGTCTGCAATAATCTTTCTGCACCCCAGTTTCCAACCTATGCTCTCTGTAAAAGTCCTTCTGCACCTCAGTCTCAAACCTCTGCTTTCAGCAGCACTACTTCTTCATCCCAGTCTCCAACCTCTGCTCTCTGCAACATTCCTTCTGATTCCCAGTATCAAACCTGTGCTCTCCGCAACATTTCTTCTGCACCTCAGTCTCCAACCTGTGCTCTCTGCAACGATCCTTCTGCACCCCAGTCTCAAAACTCTGCTCGCTGCAACAGTCCGTGTGAACCCGAGTCTCCAACATCTACTTTCTGCCGCAGTTCTTCAGTACCTCAGTCTGAAAACTCTGCTCTCTTCAACAGTCCTTCTACACCCTAGTCTCCATACTCTTCTCGCCCCAACGTTCCTTCTGCACCCCAGTCTCCAACCTTTGTTCTCTACATAAGTTCCTCTGCACCTCAGTCTCCAACCTCGACTCTCTGTAACAGTTTTTCTGTACTGCCATCTCCAACCTCTGTTCTCTGTAAGGGTCCTTATGCACCCCAGTATCCAACCTCTGCTTTCTGAATCAGTTGTTTTGCACCACCGTCTCCAAACTCTTCTCTCTCTAACAGTTTTTCTGCAACTCAGTCTGCAACCTCTGCTCTCTGCAACAGTCCTTCTGCACAACAGTATCCATCCTCTACTCTGCAACAGTACTTTTGCACCCCAGTCTCCAACATCTGCTCTCTGCAACAGTAATTCTCCACCCCAGTCTTCAACCTCTGGTCTCTGTAACAGCCCATCTGTACTGCATTCTCCGAACTCTGCTCTCGGTAAGAGTACTTCTGCACCCGAGTCTCCAACCTCTGCTTTCTGTATCAGTCCTTCTGCACCCCAGTCTCCAAACTGTGCTCTGTGTAACTGTACTTCTGCTCCTTAGTCTCCAACCTCTGCTCTCTGCTACACTCCTTCTGGACCCCAATTTCTAAACTCTACTCTCTGCAAAAGTCCTTCTACATCACAGTCTAAAACCTCTGCTCTCTGCAACAGTCCTTCTGCACGCAAATCTCCAACCTCTACTCTAAACAACAGTCTTACTGAACCTCAGTATCCAAACTCTGCTCTCTGCAACATTCATTCTTCACCCCAGTATCAAACCATTGTTCTCTGTAAAAGTCCGTCTGCACCCCACTCTCCAACCTCTGCTATCTGTAAGGATCCTTCTGAACCTCAGTCTCGAACCTCCGCTCTCTGTAACAGTCCTTCTGCACCTCAGTCTTCAAACTCTTTTCTCTGTAAGATCCTTCTGAAACCCAGTCTCCAAAGTCTCCTCTCTGTAACAGACTTTCTGCACCCCAGTCTTTAACCTCTTTTCTTGGCAACAGTCTTTCTGCACCTCAGTCTCCAACCTGTGCTATCTGCAACAGTCCTTCTGCAAACAAATCTCCAACCTCTGCTCTCTGCAACATTCCTTCTGCACCCAAGACTCCAACCTGTGCTCCCTGTAAAAGTCCTTCTGCACCCCAGTCACCAAACTCTGCTCTATGTTAGGATTCTTCTAACCCAGTCTCGAACCTCTGCTCTCTGCAACGATCCTTCTGCACCTCAGTCTCCAACCTCTGTTCTCATCAACGTCTTTCTGCACACCAGTCTCAAACCTCTGCTAGCTGCAACAGTTTTTGTGAACCCCAGTCTCCAACATCTGCTTCCTGAAACAGTTCTTCTGCAACTCAGTATGCAACCTCTGCTCTCTGCAATAATCCATCTGCACCCCAGTGTCCAAACGCTGCTCTCTGTAACAGTCCTTCTGTACCTTAGTCTCCAATCTCTGCTCTATGCAACAGTCCTTCTGCACCCAAGTCTCCAACATCTGCTCTCTGAAACAGTCCTTCTTTACCCAGTCTCCAACCTCTGGTCTCTATAACAGTCCTTCTGTACTGCATTCTCCAAACTCTGCTCTCTGTAAGGGTACTTATACACCAAGTCTCCAACCTCTGCTTTATGTATCAGTCCTTCAGCACTCCAGTCTCCAACCTGTGCTCTGTATAACTGTCCCTCTGCACCTTAGTCTCCAACCTCTGTTCTCTACTAAAGTCCTTCTAGACCCCAGTCTCCAACCTCTGCTCTCTGTAACAATCCTTCTGCACCTCAGTCTCCAACCTCTGCTCTCTGCAACGGTCTTTCTGCACCTGAGTCTCCAACCTCTACTCTCTCTAACAGTGCATCTACACCTCAGTCTCCAACCTCTGCTCTATGTAAGATTCTTCTGCAACCCAGTCTCCAAACTCTGCTCTCTGTAACAGTTTTTCGGCGCCTCACTCCCAAACTCTTCTCTCTTTAAAAGACGTTTTGCACCCCAGTCTCCAACCTCTGCTCTCTTTATCAGTCCTACTGCACCCCAGTGTCCCAACCTCTGCTCTCTGCAACGATCCCTCTACACCCCAGTCTCCAACCCCTGCTCGCTGCAACAGTCCTTGTGCACCCCAATCTCCAACATCTGCTCTCTGCAATAGTTCTTCTGTACCTCAGTTTGAAAACTCTGATCTGTGCAATAATCCTTCTGCACCCGAGTCTCCAACCTCTGCTCTGTGTAACAGTCCTTCTGCACCTCAGTCTTCAACTTCTGCTCTGTATCAGTCCTGCACCCCTGTCTCCCACATCTGCTCTTTGTAACAGTCCTTCTTCACCTCAGTCTTCAACCTCTGCTCTGTGTAACAGTCCTTCTGCACCCCAGTGTCCAACCTCTGCTATCTGCAAGGATCCTTCTGAATCCCAGTCTCCAACATCTGTTCTCTGCATCAGTCCTTCTACTTCCCAGTCTCCAACCTCTGCTCTCTGTAACAGAGCTTCTGTACCGCAGTCTCCCACATCGTTCTCTGTAACGGTCCTTCTGCACTCCAGTCTCAAACCTCTGCTTTCTGTATAAGTTTTTCTGAATCATGATTTCCAACCTCTGCTCTCTGTAACAGTCCTTCTGCACCTCTGTCTCGAAACTCTGAACTCTGCAACCTTACTTCTGCACCCCATTTTCTAACATCTCCTCTCTGTAACAGTCCTTCTGCACACCATTCTCTAACCTTTGCTCTCTGCAACAGTCCTTCTGTACCACAGTCTCCAACCTCTGCACTCTGTATCGGTCCTTCTGCACACCAGGCTCAACATCTGCTTTCTGTATCAGTAATTCTGCACCCCAGTCTTCAAACTTTTCTCTCTGTAACATTCTTTCTGCACCTCTGTCTCCAACCTCTGCTCTGTGCGACAGTTCTTCTGAAACCCAGTCTCCAACATCTGTGCTCTGAAACAGTTCTTCTATAAACCATTCTTCCACCTATGCTCTCTGTAACAGTCCTCATTTATTGCAGTCTCCAAACTCTGCTCTCTGCAATGGTCCTTCTGTACCCTAGTCTCCAACCTCTCCTTTCTGTATCAGTCCTTCTGAACACCAGTCTCTAACCGCTGCTCTCTGTAACAGTCCTTCTGCAACTCAGTCTCCAAATTCTGCTTTCTGCAACAGTCCTTCTGCACCCAAGTTTCCAACACCTGCTCCCTGCAACAGTCCTTCTTAACCCCATTCTCCAAATTCTGCTATCTGCAACAGTCCTGATGCACCCCAGACTCAAACCGCTGCTCTCTGTAACAATCCTTCTTAGCCTCTGTCTCAAACTTTGCTCTCTGCAATGGTCCTTCTGCACCTCTGTCTCCAACCTCTAATCTCTGTAACAGTCCTTCTGCACCTCAGTCTCCAACCTCTGCTCTCAGTAGGATCCTTCTGCAACCGTCTCCAAACTCTGCCCTCTGTAACAGTCATTCTTCATCCCTTCACCAAACTCTGATCTCCGTAACAGGCCTTCTACACGGCAGTCTTTAACCTCTATTCTCTGTAACAGTCCTTCTGCACCCCAGTCTCAAACCTCTGCTCTCTACAAAGATATTTCTGCACCCCAGTCTCCAACATCTGTAATCTCCAACAGTCCTGCTGCACCTAAGTCTGAAAACTCAGTTCTCTGCAACGATCTTTCTGCACCCCAGTCTCCAAACTCTGCTCTCTGTAACAGTCCTGTTCCACCTCAGTCTCCAACCTCTGCTCTCTGTAAGATCCTTCTACAACCCTGTCTACAAACTCTGCACTCTGTAACAGTAATTCTGCACCCCAGTCTCCAACCTCTGCTCTCTGTCACAGTCTTTCTAAACCCCAGTTTCCAATCTCTGCTCTCTGCAACAGTCCTTCTGCACCCCAGTATCCAACTTCTGTTCTCTGTAACAATCCTTCTGCACCTCAGTTCCCAAACACTGACCTCTGCAATGGTCCTACTGTACCCCAGTCTATAGCCCCTGCTCTCTGCAACGATCCTTATACACCCCAGTCTCAAACCTCTGCTCTCTGCAACAGTCCTTCTGTACATCAGTCTGTAAACTCAGCTCTCTGCAAGGATCCTTGTGCACAACAGTCTCCAAACTCTGCTTTCTGAAACAGTTTTTCTGCAACTCAGTCTTCAACGTCTGCTCTCTGTAACAGTCTTTCTGCATCCCAGGCGCCACCCTTTGCAATCTGTAACATTCTTCTACACCCCAGTTTCCTAACTCTGCTCTCTGTCACATTCCTTTTTCACCCCAGTATCCAACCTCTGCTCTCTGCTACGGTCCTTGTGCACGACAGTCTCCAACCTCTGTTCTCGGCAACACTCCTTATTCACCCCAGTCTCCAAACTCTGCTCTGGATATTATTTCTTCTGCACCTCAGTCTCCAACCTCTGCTTTATGTAAGATCTTTCTGCAACCCAGTCTCCAAACTCTGTTCACTGTAACAGTCCTTCTGCACCCCAGTCTCAAACCTCTGCTCTGTGCAACAGTTCGTCTGCACCGCAGTCGCCGACCTCTTCTCTCTAAAAGATCCTTCTGCACCCCAGTCTCCTCACTCTGATCTCCGTAACAGTCCTTCTTCACCCCAGTCTAACACCTCTGCTCACTATAACAATCCTTCTGCACCTCAGTCTCCAACATCTGCTCTCTGCAACAGTCCTTCTGCACCCCGTTCTCAAAAATCTGTTGTCTGCAAGAGTCCTTCAGCATGTCAGTCTCCAAACTCTGCTCTCTGCAAAAATCTTTCTGCACCCCAGTCTCCAACCATTGCTCTCGGTAACATTTCTTCTGCATCTCAGTCTCCAACCTCTGCTCTATGTAAGATCCTTCTGCAACCCCGTCTCCAATCTCTGCTCTCTGTAACAGCCTTCTGCACCCCAGTCTCCAACCTCTGCTCTGTGCAACAGTTCCTCTGCACCCCACTCTCCAACCTCTACTCTATGTAAGAACCTACTGCACCCCCATCTCCAAACTCTGATCTCTGTATCAGTCCTTTTTAACCCAAGTATCCAACCTCTGCTTCCTGCAACAATCCTTTTGCACCCCAGTCTCCAACTTCAGCTCTCTGCAACAGTTATTTTGCACCCCAGTCTTTAACGTCTACTCTCTGAAACAATCCTTCTGCATCCCATTCTCCAACCTCTGAACTTTGCATCAGTCCTTTTGTACTGCAGTCTCCAACCTCTGGTCTCTGTAAGGTTCATTCTGGACCCAAGTCTCAAACCTCTGCTTTCCGTATCAGTCCTTCTGCACCCAAGTCTCCAACCTCTGCTCTCTGTAACAGTCCTTCTGCATCTCAGTCTTTAACATCTGCTCTCTATTACAGTCCTTCTGCACCCCAGTCTCCAAACTGCTCTTTGCAACAGTCCTTCTACACTCAAGTCTTCAAACTCTGCTCTGTGTAACAGTTCTTCTGCAAACCAGTTTCCAATCTCTGCCCTCTGCAACGATCCTTCTGCACCCAAGTCTCCAACCTCTGCTCTCTGCAATGATCCTTGTGCACACCAGTCTCCAACCTCTGCTCTCTGCAATAATCCTACTTCACCCCAGTCATCAACCTCTGCTCTCTTTAACAATCCTCCTGCACCGCAGTCTCCAAACTCTGCTCTACATAATATTCTTCTGTAACCCAGTCTCCAAACTCTGCTCTCTGTAACAGCCCTTCTGTACCCAGTCTTCAACCTCTGCTCTCTGTAACAGCCTTCTGCAGCCCAGTCTCCAAACTCTGCTCTCTGCATCATTCCTTCTGCATCCCAGTCTCCAAACTCTGCTCTCTTTAACAGTCTTTCTTCATCTCAGTCTCCTACCTCTACTCTCTGCAACAGTTCTTCTGCTCACCAGTCTCCAACGTCTTCACTCTGAAACAGTTCTTCTACTCTCCAGTCTCCAACCTTTTCTCTCTGTAACAGTCCTCCTGTATTGCAGTCTCCAACACTGCTGTTTGTAATGGTCCTCCTGCAACTCAATCCCCAACGTCTGCTTTCTGTATCAGTTCTTCTGCACCCCAGTCTCCAAACTCTGCTATCTGTAACAGTCTTCTACTCCTCAATCTCCAAATTTTACTCTCTGCAATAGTCCTTCTGCACCCATGTCTCCAACACCTGCTCCCAGCAACAGTCTTTCTTCACCTCATTTTCCAACCTCTGCTATCTGCAACAGTCCTTCTGCACACCAGTCTCCAAACTCTGCTCTCTGTAACAGTCCTTCTGCACCTCAGTCTCCAAATTCTGCTCTCTGCAACAGTCCTTCTGCCCCCAAGTCTCCAACCTCTGCTCTCTGCAACAGTCCTTCTACACTCCAGTCTTCAACCTCTGCTCTGATTAACAGTCCTTCTGCACCCCAGTCTTCAACCTCTGCTCTGATTAACAGTCCTTCTGCACCCCAGTCTTCAACCTCTGCTCTCTGTAACAGTCCTTCTGCACCATATTCTCCAACCTCTGCTCTCTGTTACAGTCTTTGTATACCGCAGTCTCCAACCTCTGGTCTTTGTAACGGTCCTTCTGCACCCTAATTTCCAACCTCTGCTTTCTGTAACAGTCCTTCTGCACCTCAGTCTCAATCCTCTGCTCTCTGTAGCAGTCCTTTTGCACCTCAGTCTGAAACCTCTGCTCTCTGCACGATCCTTCTGCACCCCAGTCTCCAATCACTGCTTTCTGTAACAGTCGTCCAGCATCTCAGTCACCAACCTCTGCTCTCTGTAAGATCCTTCTGCAACCCAGCCTCAAAACTCTGGTCTCTATAACAGTCCTTCTGCAACCCAGCCTCAAAAGTCTGCACTCTATAACAGTCCTTCTGCAACCCAGTCTCCAACCTCTGCTCTCTGTAACTGTCGTTCTGCAACTCAGTCTCCAAACTCTGCTCTCCGCAACAGTCCTTCTGCACCCCAGTCTCCAACCTCTGTTCTGTGCAAAAGTTCTACTACACACCAGTTTCCAACATCTGCTCTCTGCAACGATCCTTCTGCATCCCAGTCTCCAACGTCTGCTCTCTGCAACAGTCCTTCTACACAACAGTCTCCAACTTCTGCTCTCTACTACAGTCTTTCTGCACCCCAGTCTCCAACCTCTGCTCTCTTCAACATTTCTTCTGCACCCCAGTCTCCAACCTGTGCTCTCTGTAACTATCCTACTGCACCCCGGTCTTTAAACTCTGCTCTCTGTAGTGATCCTTCTGCACCTCAGTCTCCAAACTCTGCTCTCTTCAACGATCCTTCTGCACCCCAGTCTCCAACATCTGTTCTCTGCAACAGTCCTTCTGACCCCAGTCTTCAGCCTCTGCTCTCTGTAACATCCTTCTGCACCCCAGTTTTCAAACTCTGCTCTAGGTGACATTCCTTCTGCACCCCACTCTCCACTCTCTGCTCTTTGTAACAGTACTTCATTCTCTGCTCACTGCAACATTTCTTCTGCACCCCAGTCTCCAAACTGTGCTCTCTGTAACTGTCTTTCTAATCCTAGTCTTCAACCTCTGCTCTCCGTAACGATCTTTCTGCACCTCAGTTTCAAACCTCTGCTCTCTGCAACGATCCTTCTGCACCCCAGTCTCCAACATCTGTTTTCTGCAGCAGACCTTCTGACCCCAGTCTTCAGCCTCTGCTCTCTGTAACATCCTTCTGCACCCCAGTTTTCAAACTCTTCTCTAGGTGACATTCCTTCTGCACCCCACTCTCCACTCTCTGATCTTTGTAACAGTACTTCATTCTCTGCTCACTGCAACATTTCTTCTGAACCCCAGTCTCCAAACTGTGCTCTCTGTAACTGTCTTTCTGACCCTAGTCTTCAACCTCTGCTCTCTGTAACGATACTTCTGCACCTCAGTTTCAAACCTCTGCTCTCTGCAACGATCCTTCTGCACCACAGTTTCCAACCTCTGCACTCTGGAACAGTCCTTCTACACCAAGTCTCCAAACCCTTCTCTCTGTACCAATTCTGCAGCACCTCAGACTCCAACCTCTGCTCACTGTAACAGTCCTTCTTCACCTCAAGCTCCAAACTCTGTTCTCTGTAACAGGCTTACTGCACCTCAGTCTCCAACCTCTGCTCTCTATAACAGTTCTTCTGCAAGCCAATCTCGAATCTCTGCTCTCTGTAACAGTCTTTCTGCACTCCAGTCTTTAACCTCTTTTCTCTGCAACGATCCTTCTGAACCTCAGTCTCCAACCTCTGCTCTCTGCAACAGTCCTTCTGCACCCCAGACTCCAGACTCTGCTCTTTGTAAGATTTTTTTGCATTTATTTCTCCAACCCTTCCTCTCTGTAACAGTCCTTTTGCACCCCAGTATCCAACCTCTGCTCTCTCTAAAAGTCCTTCTGCACCTCAGTCTCCAAACTTTGCTCTCTGTAATGGTTCTTCTGTACCGCAGTCTCCAACCTCTCCTCTCTGTATCAATCCTTCTGAACCTCAGTCTCCAACGTCTGCTCTCCATAACAGTCCTTCTGCACCCTAGTCTCCAACATCTGCTCTCTACAACGGTCCTTCCGCACCAAAGTCTCCAAACTCTGCTCTCTCTTACAGTCCTTCTGTACCGCAGTCTCCAACCTCTTCTCTCTATAACGGTCTTTCTGCACCGCAATTGCCAACCTCTGCTTTCTGGAACAGTCCTTCTGCACCTCAGATTCCAACCTCTGCTCTCTATAAGAGTCCTTCTAAGCCTCAGTCTTCATCCTCTGCTCTCTGTAAGAATCCTTTTGCACCCCAGTCTCCAACTTCTCCTCTCTGTAAATGTCCTTCTGCACTTAAGTCTCCAAGTTCTGCAATCTGTAACAGTCCTTCTGCACCCCAGTCTCAAAAGTCTGCACTCAGAAATGATTTTTCTGAACCTCAGTTTCCAACTTCTGCTCTCTTTAATAGTCCTTCTGTACCCAGTCTCCAACATCTGCTCTTTGCAATGATCCGTCTTCTTCCCAGACTCCAACCTCTCCTCTCTGCAATGGTCCTTCTACATTCCAGTTTCCAAAATCTGCTCTCTGTAACAGTCCTTCTGAACCTCAGTCTCCAAACTCTGCTCTCTGAAACAGTCCTTCTGGACCCCTGTCTCCAACCTCTGCTCTCAGTAACAGTTCTCTTTTTTTTCAATTTATATATTTTTTTATTGTTGGTCGTTCAACAGCTTACACAGTTCTTAATACATCATATTTCACAGTTTGATTCAAGCGGGTTATGAACTCCCAACTTTACCCCGCATACAGATTGCTGTATCACATCAGTTACCCTTCCATTGATTGAAATATTGCCTTTCTAGTGTCTGATGTATTCTGCTGTCAGTCATATTTTTTTTTTTTTTTTTTTTTTTTTTTTATTGTTGGTCGTTCAAAACATTACATAGTTCTTAATACATCATTTTTCACAGTTTGATTCAAGTGGGTTATGAACTCCCAACTTTACCCCGTATACAGATTGTTGTTTCACATCAGTTACCCTTCCATTGATTGACATATTGCCTTTCTAGTGTCTGATGTATTCTGCTGTCTGTCCTATTCTCTACTATCCCCCCTCCCCTCCCCTCCCCTCCCCTCCCCTCCCCTTTTCTCATCCCTGTTTAATGTAAATCTTCTTCTCAAGCTCTTCATCCTTGCCCTGTCCTTGTTTACTCCCCTTATATCAAAGGGGTCATTTGGTATTTGTTTTTTAACGATTGACTAGCTTCACTTAGCATAATCTGCTCTAATACCATCCATTTCCCTCCAAATTCTATGATTTTGTCGTTCCTTAATGCAGAGTAATACTCCATTGTGTATAAATGCCACATTTTTTTTATCCATTCATCTATTGAAGGGCATCTAGGCTGATTCCATAATCTTGCTATAGTGAATTGTGCTGCTATGAACATCGTTGTAGCAGTGTCTCTGTAACATGCTCTTATTAGGTCTTTAGGGAATAGACCGAGAAGGGGAATAGCTGGGTCAAATGGTGGTTCCATTCCCAGCTTTCCAAGAAATCTCCATACTGCTTTCCAAATTGGCTGCACCAATTTGCAGTCCCACCAGCAATGAACAAGAGTGCCCTTTTCCCCGCATCCTCTCCAGCACTTATTGTTGTTTGACTTCCTAATGGCTGCCAATCTTACTGGAGTGAGGTGGTATCTTAGGGTAGTTTTGATTTGCATTTCTCTAACTGATAGCGATGGTGAGCATTTTTTCATGTACTTATTGATTGATTGTATGTCCTCCTCTGAGAACTGTCTGTTCAGGTCCTTGGCCCATTTATTGATTGGGTTATTTGTTATCTTATTGTCTAATTTTTTGAGTTCTTTGTATATTCTGGTTATTAGGGCTCTATCTGAAGTGTGTGGATTAAAGATTTGTTCCCAGGATGTAGGCTCCCTGTTTATCTCTCTTATTGTTTCTTTTGCTGAGAAAAAACTTTTTAGTTTGAGTAAGTCCCATTTGTTGATTCTAGTTATTAACTCTTGCGCTATGGGTGTCCTATTGAGGAATTTGGGGCCCGATCCCACAGTATGTAGATCATAACCAACTTTTTCTTCTATCAGATGCCGTGTCTCTGATTTAATATCAAGCTCCTTAATCCATTTTGAGTTAACTTTTGTGCATGGCGAGAGATAGGGGTTCAGATTCATTTTGATGCAAATGGATTTCCAGTTTTCCCAGCACCATTTGTTGAAGATGCTATCCTTCCTCCATTGCATGCTTTTAGCCCCTTTATCAAATATAAGATAGTTGTAGTTTTGTGTATTGGTTTCTGTGTCCTCTATTCTGTACCATTGGTCCACCCGCCTGTTTTGGTACCAGTACCATGCTGTTTTTGTTACTATTGCTCTGTAGTATAGTTTGAAGTCTGGTATCGCTATACCGCATGATTCACTCTTCCTGCTTAGCATTGTTTTTGCTATTCTGGGTCTTTTATTATTCCATATGAATTTCATGATTCTTTTATCTATTTCTACAAGAAGTTCCATTGGGATTTTGATTGGCATTGCATTGAACTTATAGAGAACTTTTGGTAATATCGCCATTTTGATGATGTTAGTTCTACCTATCCATGAGCAGGGTATATTTTTCCATCTTCTAAGGTCTTCTTCTATATCTTTCTTTAGGGTTCTATAATTTTCATTATATAAATCTTTCACCTCTTTTGTTAGGTTGATTCCCAAGTATTTTATTTTTTGGGGGGATATTGTGAATGGAGTAGTTGTCCTCATTTCCGTTTCAGAGGATTTGTCACTGATATATAGGAATGCCTTTGATTTATGCGTGTTGATCTTATATCCTGCCACTTTGCTGAATTCATTTATTAGCTCTAATAGCTTCTTTGTAGACCCTTTTGGGTCTGCTAGGTATAGGATCATATCATCTGCAAATAGTGATAATTTAAGTTCTTCTTTTCCTATTTTTATGCCTTTAATTTCTTTTGTCTGTCTAATTGCTCTGGCCAGTGTTTCGAGGACTATGTTGAACAGAAGTGGTGAGAGAGGGCATCCCTGTCTTGTACCAGATCTTAGAGGGAATGCCTTCAATTTTTCTCCATTCAGAATGATGCTGGCCTGTGGCTTATCGTAGATTGCTTTTACAATGTTGAGGTATGTTCCAGTTATCCCTAATTTTTCTAGAGTTTTGAACATAAAGGGATGCTGTACTTTGTCGAATGCTTTTTCTGCATCTATCGAGATGATCATATGGTTCTTATTTTTAAGTCTATTGATGTGGTGAATAACATTTATTGATTTCCGTATATTGAACCAGCCTTGCATCCCAGGGATGAATCCTACTTGATCATGATGTATAATTTTTTTGATATGTATTTGAATCCGATTCGCCAGAATTTTATTGAGGATTTTTGCGTCAAGATTCATTAGAGATATTGGTCTGTAGTTTTCTTTCTTTGAAGTGTCTTTGTCTGGTTTCGGAATCAGGGTGATGTTGGCCTCGTAGAATGAATTTGGAAGTTCTCCCTCTTTTTCTATTTCCTGAAATAGCTTGAACAGTATTGGTGTTAGTTCCTCTTTAAAGGTTTTGTAAAACTCTGCTGTATACCCATCCGGTCCTGGGCTTTTCTTAGTTGGTAATCTTTTGATGGTTTCTTCTATTTCCTCTATTGTTATTGGTCTGTTTAGGTTGTCTATATCCTCCTGACTCAATCTGGGCAGGTCATAAGACTTAAGGAATTTATCTATGCCTTCACTATCTTCTATTTTATTGGAGTATAAAGATTCAAAATAATTTCCGATTATCTTCTGTATTTCTGAAGTGTCTGTTGTGATATTACCTTTTTCATCCCGTATGTTAGTAATTTGAGTTCTCTCTCTTCTTCTCTTCGTTAGCATGGCTAAGGGTCTGTCAATTTTATTTATTTTTTCAAAGAACCAACTTTTAGTCCTGTCAATTTTTTCAATTGTTTCTTTTGTTTCAATTTCATTTATTTCAGCTCTGATTTTAATTATTTCTTGCCTTCTACTTCTTTTGCTGTTGTTTTGCTCTTCTTTTTCTAGGATTTTGAGATGAAGTATTAGATCATTTATTTGTTGGTTTTTTCTTTTTTTGAGGAATGAACTCCAAGCAATGAATTTTCCTCTTAGAACTGCTTTCAATGTGTCCCATAGATTCCGATATGTTGTGTCTGTGTTTTCATTTAACTCTAGGAATTTTTTAATTTCCTCCTTGATGTCTTCTAAAACCCATTGATCATTCAGCAACCTATTGTTCATTCTCCAAGTGATGCTTGATTTTTCCTTCATTCTTTTATCGTTGATTTTCAGTTTTATTCCATTATGATCAGATAAGATGCATGGTATTATCTCTACCCCTTTATATTGTCTAAGAGTTGCCCTGTGACATAATATATGGTCTATTTTTGAGAAGGTTCCATGTGCTGCTGAGAAAAAAGTGTAACTACTTGATTTGGGGTGGTATAGTCTATATATGTCAATTAAGTCTAGGTTGTTAATTGTGTTATTGAGTTCTATAGTTTCTTTATTTAACTTTTGTTTGTAAGATCTGTCCAGTGGTGAGAGAGGTGTGTTGAAGTCTCCCATGATTATTGTATGGTGGTCTATTAGACTCTTGAACTTGAGGAGAGTTTGCTTGATAAACACAGCCGCACCATTATTTGGGGCATATATATTTATGATTGTTATGTCTTGTTGGTGTATGGTTCCCTTGAGCAGTATGAAGTGTCCTTCTTTATCCCTTTTGATTAACTTTGGTTTGAAATCTATTTTATTAGATATGAGTATGGACACTCCTGCTTGCTTCCGCATTCCATATGAGTGGTATGATTTTTCCCAACCTTTCACCTTCAGTCTATGAATATCTTTTTCTATCAGATGCGTCTCCTGTAGGCAGCATATTGTTGGGTCTTCTTTTGTGATCCATTCTACTAGCCTGTGTCTCTTAATTGGTGAATTTAAGCCATTAACATTTAGGGTTATTATTGAGATATGATTTGTTCTTCTAGCCATATTTGTTTATTGATGTTTCTAAACCTGATTTGTTATCCTCTTTGACTATTTTTCCCCCTTTACTGCCCTATCTCCCATTGTTGGTTTTCAGTGTTATTTTCCATTTCCTCTTCCTGTAATGTTTTGCCAAGGATTTTTTGAAGAGATGGTTTTCTAGCTGCAAATTCTTTTAACTTTTGTTTATCATGGAAGGTTTTAATTTCATCTTCTATCCTGAAGCTTAATTTCGCCGGATACACGATTCTTGGTTGGAACCCATTTTCTTTCAGTGTTTGAAATATGTTATTCCAGGATCTTCTAGCTTTCAGGGTCTGTGTTGAGAGATCAGCTGTTATCCTGATTGGTTTGCCCCTAAATGTAATCTGCTTTCTTTCTCTTGCAGCTTTTAAAATTCTCTCCTTATTCTGTATGTTGGACATCTTCATTATAATGTGTCTAGGTGTGGATCTCTTATGATTTTGCACATTCGGCGTCCTGTAGGCTTCTAGGATTTGTGATTCTGTCTCATTCTTCAAGTCTGGGAAGTTTTCTTGTATAATCTCACTGAATAGTCTGTTTATTCCTTTAGTTTGGAGCTCTGTGCCTTCCTGTATCCCAATGACTCTTAAATTTGGTCTTTTGATATTGTCCCATAATTCTTGGATGTTCTGCTCATGGTTTCTTAGCAGACTTGCTGAGCTGTCTATGTTCTTTTCCAGTTGAAATACTTTGTCTTCATTGTCTGATGTTCTCTCTTCTAAGTGATCTAATCTGCTGTTAGTATTCTCAATTGAGTTTTTAAGTTGGTTTAATGATTCCTGCATTTCCAGGATTTCAATTTGTTTGTTTTTTATTACCTCTATCTCCCTGTGAAATTGATCTTTTACTTCCTGGATTTGTTTGTCAATGTGATCTTTCATTGTCTGATTTTGCTGTCTCATGTCCTCCTTGAGACTCCAGATCATCTGAAGCATATATATCCTGTACTCTTTATCTGACATTCCATCTGTTGCAGCTATTACCTCTTCTAGAGTTGAGTTGACCTGCATTGCTTGTGGACCTTTCTTTCCTTGTCTTTTCATACTGCTCGCGTTTCTTCCTGCTTGGTGCAACTGTTGTGTTTTTGAAATTTACCTCCTATTTATTTATATTGCTCTTGTATAGTTGGGAAGTCTTCCTTGCAGGGCGGGTAGTGGCTGTGCTCCTCCCCTAATTAGGGTGGTCTGTCTACCACGCTAATTGGTCGCAGGTCTGCCCCCACTGCAGGCACTGGTGGCTGTTCTGCTCTGACCCCACTCCAATTGTGGTAACGTAACTACCACACCCTGGGGTCGTTGGTCCTGATCTGGATGTGGGTGGCGGCTCTGCTGTGCCCCCACTCCAATTGGTGTGACGTGTCTACCACGCTGGCAGACCTCTAGGCCGGTGGGTCGCAGTTCTGCACAGCCCCCACTCCCAATGGGGGTACCTGACTACCTCTCCAACGGGTCGCTGAGCCCCCTCCGGACCCGGGCGGCGACCCTGCTCCACCCCCACTCCAACCAGTGTGACGCGACTGCCTCAGTGTTACGTGTCCACCACGTTGGCAAGCTACCTGGCCTGTCTTGCCAGTGGGTCGCTGGTCCTATTCTAAGCGTGGGCGGCTTCTCTCTTCAGCACCAGCTGCATTTGGGGTTTCATGGTACCACGCCGGCGGGTCACTTGGCCTGCTCTGGGCGCAGGTGGAAGCTCCACTCTGCCCCCACAGCACCCAGCAGGACCCTGGCCGAGAAGCAGTCACCGCCGGTTCCCTAGCCTTGGGCCAAAGCAGCTTAGGTAGCAAGAACCCGCCTTTCCGATCCAGATACACTCTCTCCGCTGGGAGCTGGCCCCAGCGAGCAACCCCCGGGGTTCCCCAGCCCTAGGCCAAAACTGTCC
>NW_027523982.1:0-38056 GCF_052094955.1 Ictidomys tridecemlineatus
ACCTAAAAATGAAAACGGTTACTGCAAACGAATGGTTTAACCTAGAAGAACGAAATTTGGTGAGCCAAGTGGTTTTGGTGTACTGATCATTACCTGAAAGAATCATCAAGATTGGGTGAAAAAATGTTAGCTGAGATTTCAGGCAACTCGTAGTTTTTTGGAAGCTTGGCAACCCCTTTCCATGTAAGTGATTTTCGCCAGTCTCTGCTTAGGGCTACATCAACAGCAAACAAACCATAAAGATAGAACTTGAAACTGCTTTATTGTGTCAAGTTTCAAAGAGCTAGCACAAACCGTGTTTGATTTAGGGTTCCAAATACATGTATCCCTATAGAAGAAAACAGTGAAACCTAAAAATGAAAATGGTTACTGCAAACGAACGGTTTAACCTAGAAGAACTAAATTTGGTGAGCCAAGTGGTTTTGGTGTACTGATCATTACCTGAAAGAATCATCAAAATTAGGTGAAAAAATGTTTGCTGAGATTTCAGGCAACTCGTAGTTTTTGGGAAGCTTGGCAACCCCTTTCCATGAAAGTGATTTTCGCCAGTCGCTGATTAGGGCTACATCAACAGCAAACAAACCATAGAGACAGAACTTGAAACTGCTTTATAGTGTCAAGTTCCAAAGAGCTACCACAAAACCGTGTTTGATTTAGAGTTCCAAATACATGTATCCCTATAGGAGAAAACAGAGTGAAACCTAAAAATGAAAACGGTTACTGCCAACGAACGGTTTAACCTAGAAGAACGAAATTTGGTGAGCCAAGTGGTTTTGGTGTACTGATAATTACCTGAAAGAATCATCAAGATTGGGTGAAAAATGTTTGCTGAGATTTCAGGCAACTCGTGTTTTTTGGAAGCTTGGAAACCCCTTTCCATGAAAGTGATTTTCGCCAGTCTCTGCTTAGGGCTACATCAACAGCAAACAAACCATAGAGATAGAACTTGAAACTGCTTTATTGTGTGAAGTTTCAAAGAGCTAGCACAAACCGTGTTTGATTTAGGGTTCCAAATACATGTATCCCTATAGAAGAAAAACAGTGAAACATAAAAATGAAAATGGTTACTGCAAACGAACTGTTTAACCTAGAAGAACGAAATTTGGTGAGCCAAGTGGTTTTGGTGTACTGATCATTACCTGAAAGAATCATCAAGATTGGGTGAAAAAATGTTTGCTGAGATTTCAGGCAACTCGTAGTTTTTTGGAAGCTTGGCAACCCCTTTCCATGAAAGGGATTTTCGCCAGTCGCTGATTAGGGCTACATCAACAGCAAACAAACCATAGAGACAGAACTTGAAACTGCTTCATTGTGTCAAGTACCAAAGAGCTACCACAAACCGTGTTTGATTTAGAGTTCCAAATACATGTATCCCTATAGGAGAAAACAGTGAAACCTAAAAATGAAAACGGTTACTGCAAACGAACGGTTTAACCTAGAAGAACGAAATTTGGTGACCCAAGTGGTTTTGGTGTACTGATCATTACCTGAAAGAATCATCAAGATTGGGTAAAAAAATGTTGGCTGAGATTTCAGGCAACTCGTAGTTTTCTGGAAGCTTGGCAACCCCTTTCCATGAAAGTGATTTTCGCCAGTCTCTTCTTAGGGCTACATCAATAGCAAACAAACCATAGAGATAGAACTTGAAACTGCTTTATTGTGTCAAGTTTCAAAGAGCTAGCACAAACCGTGTTTGATTTAGAGTTCCAAATACATGTATCCATATAGGAGAAAACAGAGCGAAACCTAAATATGAAAACGGTTACTGCAAACGAACGGTTTAACCTAGAAGAACGAAATTTGGTGACCCAAGTGGTTTTGGTGTACTGATCATTACCTGAAAGTATCATCAAGATTGGGTGAAAAAATGTTGGCTGAGATTTCAGGCAACTCGTAGTTTTTTGAAGCTTGGCAACCCCTTTCCATGAAAGTGATTTTCACAAGTCTCTGCTTAGGGCTACATCAATAGCAAAGAAACCATAGAGATAGAACTTGAAACTGCTTTATTGTGTCAAGTTTCAAAGAGCTAGCACAAACCGTGTTTGATTTAGAGTTCCAAATACATGTATCCCTATAGGAGAAAACAGAGCGAAACCTAAAAATGAAAACGGTTACTGCAAACGAATGGTTTAACCTAGAAGAACGAAATTTGGTGAGCCAAGTGGTTTTGGTGTACTGATCATTACCTGAAAGAATCATCAAGATTGGGTGAAAAAATGTTTGCTGAGATTTCAGGCAACTCGTAGTTTTTGGAAGCTTGGCAACCCCTTTCCATGAAAGGGATTTTCGCCAGTCGCTGATTAGGGCTACATCAACAGCAAACAAACCATAGAGACAGAACTTGAAACTGCTTCATTGTGTCAAGTACCAAAGAGCTACCACAAACCGTGTTTGATTTAGAGTTCCAAATACATGTATCCCTATAGGAGAAAACAGTGAAACCTAAAAATGAAAACGGTTACTGCAAACGAACGGTTTAACCTAGAAGAACGAAATTTGGTGACCCAAGTGGTTTTGGTGTACTGATCATTACCTGAAAGAATCATCAAGATTGGGTAAAAAAATGTTGGCTGAGATTTCAGGCAACTCGTAGTTTTCTGGAAGCTTGGCAACCCCTTTCCATGAAAGTGATTTTCGCCAGTCTCTTCTTAGGGCTACATCAATAGCAAACAAACCATAGAGATAGAACTTGAAACTGCTTTATTGTGTCAAGTTTCAAAGAGCTAGCACAAACCGTGTTTGATTTAGAGTTCCAAATACATGTATCCATATAGGAGAAAACAGAGCGAAACCTAAAAATGAAAACGGTTACTGCAAACGAACGGTTTAACCTAGAAGAACGAAATTTGGTGACCCAAGTGGTTTTGGTGTACTGATCATTACCTGAAAGTATCATCAAGATTGGGTGAAAAAATGTTGGCTGAGATTTCAGGCAACTCGTAGTTTTTTGGAAGCTTGGCAACCCCTTTCCATGAAAGTGATTTTCACAAGTCTCTGCTTAGGGCTACATCAATAGCAAAGAAACCATAGAGATAGAACTTGAAACTGCTTTATTGTGTCAAGTTTCAAAGAGCTAGCACAAACCGTGTTTGATTTAGAGTTCCAAATACATGTATCCCTATAGGAGAAAACAGAGCGAAACCTAAAAATGAAAACGGTTACTGCAAACGAATGGTTTAACCTAGAAGAACGAAATTTGGTGAGCCAAGTGGTTTTGGTGTACTGATCATTACCTGAAAGAATCATCAAGATTGGGTGAAAAAATGTTTGCTGAGATTTCAGGCAACTCGTAGTTTTTTGGAAGCTTGGCAACCCCTTTCCATGAAAGTGATTTTCGCCAGTCTCTGCTTAGGGCTACATCAACAGCAAACAAACCATAGAGATAGAACTTGAAACTGCTTTATTGTGTCAAGTTTCAAAGAGCTAGCACAAACCGTGTTTGATTTAGAGTTCCAAATACATGTATCCCTATAGGAGAAAACAGTGAAACCTAAAAATGAAAACGGTTACTGCAAACGAACGGTTTAACCTAGAAGAACGAAATTTGGTGACCCAAGTGGTTTTGGTGTACTGATCATTACCTGAAAGAATCATCAAGATTGGGTAAAAAAATGTTGGCTGAGATTTCAGGCAACTCGTAGTTTTTTGGAAGCTTGGCAACCCCTTTCCATGAAAGTGATTTTCGCCAGTCTCTGCTTAGGGTACATCAACAGCAAACAAACCATAGAGATAGAACTTGAAACTGCTTTATTGTGTCAAGTTTCAAAGAGCTAGCACAAACCTTGTTTGATTTAGAGTTCCAAATACATGTATCCATATAGGAGAAAACAGAGCGAAACCTAAAAATGAAAACGGTTACTGCAAACGAACGGTTTAACCTAGAAGAACGAAATTTGGTGACCCAAGTGGTTTTGGTGTACTGATCATTACCTGAAAGTATCATCAAGATTGGGTGAAAAAATGTTGGCTGAGATTTCAGGCAACTCTTAGTTTTTTGGAAGCTTGGCAACCCCTTTCCATGAAAGTGATTTTCACAAGTCTCTGCTTAGGGCTACATCAATAGCAAAGAAACCATAGAGATAGAACTTGAAACTGCTTTATTGTGTCAAGTTTCAAAGAGCTAGCACAAACCGTGTTTGATTTAGAGTTCCAAGTACATGTATTTCTATAGGACAAAACAGAGTGAAACCTAAAAATGAAAACGGTTACTGCAAACGAACGGCTGAACCTAGAAGAACGAAACTTGGTGAGCCTAGTGGTTTTGGTGTACTGATCATTACCAGAAAGTATCATCAAGATTGGGTGAAAAAATGTTTGCAGATATTTCAGGCAACTCGTAGTTTTTTGGAAGCTTGGCAACCCATTTCCATGAAAGTGATTTTCTTCACTCTCTGCTTAGGGCTACATCAACAGCAAACAAACCATAGAGATAGAACTTGAAACTGCTTTATTGTGTCAAGTTTCAAAGAGCTAGCACAAACCGTGTTTGACTTAGAGTTCCAAATACATGTATCCCCTTAGGAGAAAACAGAGTGAAACCTAATAATGAAAACGGTTAATGCAAACGAACAGTTTAACCTAGAAGAACGAAATATGGTGAGCCAAGTGGTTTTGGTGTACTGATCATTACCTGAAAGAATCATCAAGATTGGGTGAAAAAATGTTTGCTGAGATTTCAGGCAACTCGTAATTTTTTGGAAGCTTGGCAACCCCTTTCCATGAAAGGGATTTTCGCCAGTCTCTGCTTAGGGCTACATCAACAGCAAACAAACCATAGAGATAGAACTTGAAACTGCTTTATTGTGTCAAGTTTCAAAGAGCTAGCACAAACCGTGTTTGATTTAGAGTTCCAAATACATGTATCCCTATAGGAGAAAACAGAGCGAAACCTAACAATGTAAACGGTTACTGCAAACGAATGGTTTAACCTAGAAGAACGAAATTTGGTGAGCCAAGTGGTTTTGGTGTACTGATCATTACCTGAAAGAATCATCAAGATTGGGTGAAAAAATGTTGGCTGAGATTTCAGGCAACTCGTAGTTTTTTGGAAGCTTGGCAACCCCTTTCCATGAAAGTGATTTTCGCCAGTCGCTGATTAGGGCTACATCAACAGCAAACAAACCATAGAGACAGAACTTGAAACTGCTTCATTGTGTCAAGTACCAAAGAGCTACCACAAACCGTGTTTGATTTAGAGTTCCAAATACATATATCCCTATAGGAGAAAACAGAGTGAAACCTAAAAATGTTACCGGTTACTGCAAACGAACGGTTTAACCTAGAAGAACAAAATTTGGTGAGCCAAGTGGTTTTGGTGTACTGATAATTACCTGAAAGAATCATCAAGATTGGGTGAAAAAATGTTTGCTGAGATTTCAGGCAACTCGTAGTTTTTTGGAAGCTTGGCAACCCCTTTCCATGAAAGTGATTTTCGCCAGTCTCTGCTTAGGGCTACATCAACAGCAAACAAACCATAGAGATAGAACTTGAAACTGCTTTATTGTGTCAAGTTTCAAAGAGCTAGCACAAACCGGGTTTGATTTAGAGTTCCAAATACATGTATCCCTATAGGAGAAAACAGTGAAACCTAAAAATGAAAACGGTTACTGCAAACGAACGGTTTAACCTAGAAGAACGAAATTTGGTGACCCAAGTGGTTTTGGTGTACTGATCATTACCTGAAAGAATCATCAAGATTGGGTAAAAAAATGTTGGCTGAGATTTCAGGCAACTCGTAGTTTTTTGGAAGCTTGGCAACCCCTTTCCATGAAAGTGCTTTTCGCCAGTCTCTGCTTAGGGCTACATCAACAGCAAACAAACCATAGAGATAGAACTTGAAACTGCTTTATTGTGTCAAGTTTCAAAGAGCTAGCACAAACCGTGTTTGATTTAGAGTTCCAAATACATGTATCCATATAGGAGGAAACAGAGCGAAACCTAAAAATGAAAACGGTTACTGCAAACGAACGGTTTAACCTAGAAGAACGAAATTTGGTGACCCAAGTGGTTTTGGTGTACTGATCATTACCTGAAAGTATCATCAAGATTGGGTGAAAAAATGTTGGCTGAGATTTCAGGCAACTCGTAGTTTTTTGGAAGCTTGGCAACCCCTTTCCATGAAAGTGATTTTCACAAGTCTCTGCTTAGGGCTACATCAATAGCAAAGAAACCATAGAGATAGAACTTGAAACTGCTTTATTGTGTCAAGTTTCAAAGAGCTAGCACAAACCGTGTTTGATTTAGAGTTTCAAGTACATGTATTTCTATAGGACAAAACAGAGTGAAACCTAAAAATGAAAACGGTTACTGCAAACGATCGGTTTAACCTAGAAAAACGAAATTTGGTGACCCAAGTGGTTTTGGTGTACTGATCATTACCTGAAAGAACCATCAAGACTGGGTGAAAAAATGTTCGCTGAGATTTCAGGCAACTCGTAGTTTTTTGGAAGCTTGGCAACCCATTTCCATGAAAGTGATTTTCTCCACTCTCTGCTTAGGGCTACATCAACAGCAAACAAACCATAGAGATAGAACTTGAAACTGCTTTATTGTGTCAAGTTTCAAAGAGCTAGCACAAACCGTGTTTGACTTAGAGTTCCAAATACATGTATCCCCTTAGGAGAAAACAGAGTGAAACCTAATAATGAAAACGGTTAATGCAAACGAACAGTTTAACCTAGAAGAACGAAATATGGTGAGCCAAGTGGTTTTGGTGTACTGATCATTACCTGAAAGAATCATCAAGATTGGGTGAAAAAATGTTTGCTGAGATTTCAGGCAACTCGTAATTTTTTGGAAGCTTGGCAACCCCTTTCCATGAAAGGGATTTTCGCCAGTCTCTGCTTAGGGCTACATCAACAGCAAACAAACCATAGAGATAGAACTTGAAACTGCTTTATTGTGTCAAGTTTCAAAGAGCTAGCACAAACCGTGTTTGATTTAGAGTTCCAAATACATGTATCCCTATAGGAGAAAACAGAGCGAAACCTAAAAATGAAAACGGTTACTGCAAACGAATGGTTTAACCTAGAAGAACGAAATTTGGTGAGCCAAGTGGTTTTGGTGTACTGATCATTACCTGAAAGAATCATCAAGATTGGGTGAAAAAATGTTGGCTGAGATTTCAGGCAACTCGTAGTTTTTTGGAAGCTTGGCAACCCCTTTCCATGAAAGTGATTTTCGCCAGTCTCTGCTTAGGGCTACATCAACAGCAAACAAACCATAGAGATAGAACTTGAAACTGCTTTATTGTGTCAAGTTTCAAAGAGCTAGCACAAACCGTGTTTGATTTAGGGTTCCAAATACATGTATCCCTATAGAAGAAAACTGTGAAACCTAAAAATGAAAATGGTTACTGCAAACGAACGGTTTAACCTAGAAGAACGAAATTTGGTGAGCCAAGTGGTTTTTGTGTACTGATCATTACCTGAAAGAATCATCAAGATTGGGTGAAAAAATGTTTGCTGAGATTTCAGGCAACTCGTAGTTTTTTGGAAGCTTGGCAACCCCTTTCCATGAAAGTGATTTTCGCCAGTCGCTGATTAGGGCTACATCAACAGCAAACAAACCATAGAGACAGAACTTGAAACTGCTTTATTGTGTCAAGTTCCAAAGAGCTAACACAAACCGTGTTTGATTTAGAGTTCCAAATACATGTATCCCTATAGGAGAAAACAGAGTGAAACCTAAAAAGGAAAACGGTTACTGCAAACGAACGGTTTAACCTAGAAGAACGAAATTTGGTGAGCCAAGTGGTTTTGGTGTACTGATCATTACCTGAAAGAATCATCAAGATTGGGTGAAAAAATGTTTGCTGAGATTTTAGGCAACTCGTAGTTTTTTGGAAGCTTGGCAACCCCTTTCCATGAAAGTGATTTTCGCCAGTCCCTGATTAGGGCTACATCAAAAGGAAACAAACCATAGAGATAGAACTTGAAACTGCTTTATTGTGTCAAGTTCCAAAGAGCTACCACAAACCGTGTTTCATTTAGAGTTCCAAATACATGTATCCCTATAGGAGAAAACAGAGTGAAACCTAAAAATGAAAACGGTTACTGCAAACGAACGGTTTAACCTAGAAGAACGAAATTTGGTGAGCCAAGTGGTTTTGGTGTACTGATAATTACCTGAAAGAATCATCAAGATTGGGTGAAAAAATGTTTGCTGAGATTTCAGGCAACTCGTAGTTTTTTGGAAGCTTGGCAACCCATTTCCATTAAAGTGATTTTCGCCAGTCTCTGCTTAGGGCTACATCAACAGCAAACAAACCATAGAGATAGAACTTGAAACTGCTTTATTGTGTCAAGTTTCAAAGAGCTACCACAAACCGTGTTTTATTTAGAGTTCCAAATACATGTATCCCTATAGGACAAAACAGAGTGAAACCTAAAAATGAAAACGGTTAGTGCAAACGAACGGTTTAACCTAGAAGAACGAAATTTGGTGAGCCAAGTGGTTTCGGTGTACTGATCATTACCTGAAAGAATCATCAAGATTGGGTCAAAAAATGTTTGCTGAGATTTCAGGCAACTCGTAGTTTTTTGGAAGCTTGGCAACCCCTTTCCATGAATGTGATTTTCGCCAGTCTCTGCTTAGGGCTACATCAAGAGCAAACAAACCATAGAGATAGAACTTGAAACTGCTTTTTTGTGTCAAGTTTTAAAGAGCTAGCACAAACCGTGTTTGATTTAGGGTTCCAAATACATGTATCCCTATAGGAGAAAACAGTGATACCTTAAAATGAAAATGGTTACTGCAAACGAACGGTTTAACCTAGAAGAACGAAATTTGGTGAGCCAAGTGGTTTTGGTGTACTGATCATTACCTGAAAGAATCATCAAGATTGGGTGAAAAAATGTTTGCTGAGATTTTAGGCAACTCGTAGTTTTTTGGAAGCTTGGCAACCCCTTTCCATGAAAGTGATTTTCGCCAGTCCCTGATTAGGGCTACATCAACAGCAAAAAAACCATAGAGATAGAACTTGAAACTGCTTTTTTTTGTCAAGTTTTAAAGAGCTAGCACAAACCGTGTTAGATTTAGGATTCCAAATACATGTATCCCTATAGGAGAAAACAGTGATACCTTAAAATGAAAATGGTTACTGCAAACGAACGGTTTAACCTAGAAGAACGAAATTTGGTGAGCCAAGTGGTTTTGGTGTACTGATCATTACCTGAAAGAATCATCAAGATTGGGTTAAAAAATGTTGGCGGAGATTTCAGGCAACTCGTAGTTTTTTGGAAGCTTGGCAACCCCTTTCCATGAAAGTGATTTTCGCCAGTCTCTGCTTAGGGCTACATCAACAGCAAACAAACCATAGAGATAGAACTTGAAACTGCTTTATTGTGTCAAGTTTCAAAGAGCTAGCACAAACCGTGTTTGATTTAGAGTTCCAAATACATGTATCCATATAGGAGGAAACAGAGCGAAACCTAAAAATGAAAACGGTTACTGCAAACGAACGGTTTAACCTAGAAGAACGAAATTTGGTGACCCAAGTGGTTTTGGTGTACTGATCATTACCTGAAAGTATCATCAAGATTGGGTGAAAAAATGTTGGCTGAGATTTCAGGCAACTCGTAGTTTTTTGGAAGCTTGGCAACCCCTTTCCATGAAAGTGATTTTCACAAGTCTCTGCTTAGGGCTACATCAATAGCAAAGAAACCATAGAGATAGAACTTGAAACTGCTTTATTGTGTCAAGTTTCAAAGAGCTAGCACAAACCGTGTTTGATTTAGAGTTTCAAGTACATGTATTTCTATAGGACAAAACAGAGTGAAACCTAAAAATGAAAACGGTTACTGCAAACGATCGGTTTAACCTAGAAAAACGAAATTTGGTGACCCAAGTGGTTTTGGTGTACTGATCATTACCTGAAAGAACCATCAAGACTGGGTGAAAAAATGTTCGCTGAGATTTCAGGCAACTCGTAGTTTTTTGGAAGCTTGGCAACCCATTTCCATGAAAGTGATTTTCTCCACTCTCTGCTTAGGGCTACATCAACAGCAAACAAACCATAGAGATAGAACTTGAAACTGCTTTATTGTGTCAAGTTTCAAAGAGCTAGCACAAACCGTGTTTGACTTAGAGTTCCAAATACATGTATCCCCTTAGGAGAAAACAGAGTGAAACCTAATAATGAAAACGGTTAATGCAAACGAACAGTTTAACCTAGAAGAACGAAATATGGTGAGCCAAGTGGTTTTGGTGTACTGATCATTACCTGAAAGAATCATCAAGATTGGGTGAAAAAATGTTTGCTGAGATTTCAGGCAACTCGTAATTTTTTGGAAGCTTGGCAACCCCTTTCCATGAAAGGGATTTTCGCCAGTCTCTGCTTAGGGCTACATCAACAGCAAACAAACCATAGAGATAGAACTTGAAACTGCTTTATTGTGTCAAGTTTCAAAGAGCTAGCACAAACCGTGTTTGATTTAGAGTTCCAAATACATGTATCCCTATAGGAGAAAACAGAGCGAAACCTAAAAATGAAAACGGTTACTGCAAACGAATGGTTTAACCTAGAAGAACGAAATTTGGTGAGCCAAGTGGTTTTGGTGTACTGATCATTACCTGAAAGAATCATCAAGATTGGGTGAAAAAATGTTGGCTGAGATTTCAGGCAACTCGTAGTTTTTTGGAAGCTTGGCAACCCCTTTCCATGAAAGTGATTTTCGCCAGTCTCTGCTTAGGGCTACATCAACAGCAAACAAACCATAGAGATAGAACTTGAAACTGCTTTATTGTGTCAAGTTTCAAAGAGCTAGCACAAACCGTGTTTGATTTAGGGTTCCAAATACATGTATCCCTATAGAAGAAAACTGTGAAACCTAAAAATGAAAATGGTTACTGCAAACGAACGGTTTAACCTAGAAGAACGAAATTTGGTGAGCCAAGTGGTTTTTGTGTACTGATCATTACCTGAAAGAATCATCAAGATTGGGTGAAAAAATGTTTGCTGAGATTTCAGGCAACTCGTAGTTTTTTGGAAGCTTGGCAACCCCTTTCCATGAAAGTGATTTTCGCCAGTCGCTGATTAGGGCTACATCAACAGCAAACAAACCATAGAGACAGAACTTGAAACTGCTTTATTGTGTCAAGTTCCAAAGAGCTAACACAAACCGTGTTTGATTTAGAGTTCCAAATACATGTATCCCTATAGGAGAAAACAGAGTGAAACCTAAAAAGGAAAACGGTTACTGCAAACGAACGGTTTAACCTAGAAGAACGAAATTTGGTGAGCCAAGTGGTTTTGGTGTACTGATCATTACCTGAAAGAATCATCAAGATTGGGTGAAAAAATGTTTGCTGAGATTTTAGGCAACTCGTAGTTTTTTGGAAGCTTGGCAACCCCTTTCCATGAAAGTGATTTTCGCCAGTCCCTGATTAGGGCTACATCAAAAGGAAACAAACCATAGAGATAGAACTTGAAACTGCTTTATTGTGTCAAGTTCCAAAGAGCTACCACAAACCGTGTTTCATTTAGAGTTCCAAATACATGTATCCCTATAGGAGAAAACAGAGTGAAACCTAAAAATGAAAACGGTTACTGCAAACGAACGGTTTAACCTAGAAGAACGAAATTTGGTGAGCCAAGTGGTTTTGGTGTACTGATAATTACCTGAAAGAATCATCAAGATTGGGTGAAAAAATGTTTGCTGAGATTTCAGGCAACTCGTAGTTTTTTGGAAGCTTGGCAACCCATTTCCATTAAAGTGATTTTCGCCAGTCTCTGCTTAGGGCTACATCAACAGCAAACAAACCATAGAGATAGAACTTGAAACTGCTTTATTGTGTCAAGTTTCAAAGAGCTACCACAAACCGTGTTTTATTTAGAGTTCCAAATACATGTATCCCTATAGGACAAAACAGAGTGAAACCTAAAAATGAAAACGGTTAGTGCAAACGAACGGTTTAACCTAGAAGAACGAAATTTGGTGAGCCAAGTGGTTTCGGTGTACTGATCATTACCTGAAAGAATCATCAAGATTGGGTCAAAAAATGTTTGCTGAGATTTCAGGCAACTCGTAGTTTTTTGGAAGCTTGGCAACCCCTTTCCATGAATGTGATTTTCGCCAGTCTCTGCTTAGGGCTACATCAAGAGCAAACAAACCATAGAGATAGAACTTGAAACTGCTTTTTTGTGTCAAGTTTTAAAGAGCTAGCACAAACCGTGTTTGATTTAGGGTTCCAAATACATATATCCCTATAGGAGAAAACAGTGATACCTTAAAATGAAAATGGTTACTGCAAACGAACGGTTTAACCTAGAAGAACGAAATTTGGTGAGCCAAGTGGTTTTGGTGTACTGATCATTACCTGAAAGAATCATCAAGATTGGGTGAAAAAATGTTTGCTGAGATTTTAGGCAACTCGTAGTTTTTTGGAAGCTTGGCAACCCCTTTCCATGAAAGTGATTTTCGCCAGTCCCTGATTAGGGCTACATCAACAGCAAAAAAACCATAGAGATAGAACTTGAAACTGCTTTTTTTTGTCAAGTTTTAAAGAGCTAGCACAAACCGTGTTAGATTTAGGATTCCAAATACATGTATCCCTATAGGAGAAAACAGTGATACCTTAAAATGAAAATGGTTACTGCAAACGAACGGTTTAACCTAGAAGAACGAAATTTGGTGAGCCAAGTGGTTTTGGTGTACTGATCATTACCTGAAAGAATCATCAAGATTGGGTTAAAAAATGTTGGCGGAGATTTCAGGCAACTCGTAGTTTTTTGGAAGCTTGGCAACCCCTTTCCATGAAAGTGATTTTCGCCAGTCTCTGCTTAGGGCTACATCAACAGCAAACAAACCATAGAGATAGAACTTGAAACTGCTTTATTGTGTCAAGTTTCAAAGAGCTAGCACAAACCGTGTTTGATTTAGAGTTCCAAATACATGTATCCCTAAAGGAGAAAACAGAGTGAAACGTAAAAATGAAAACGGTTACTGCAAACGAACGGTTTAACCTAGAAGAACGAAATTTGGTGAGCCAAGTGGTTTTGGTGTACTGATCATTACCTGAAAAAATCATCAAGATTGGTTGAAAAAATGTTGGCTGAGATTTCAGGCAACTCGTAGTTTTTTGGAAGCTTGGCAACCCCTTTCCATGAAAGTGGTTTTCGCCAGTCTCTGCTTAGGGCTACATCAACAGCAAACAAACCATAGAGATAGAACTTGAAACTGCTTTATTGTGTCAAGTTTCAAAGAGCTAGCACAAACCGTGTTTGATTTAGAGTTCCAAATGCATGTATCCCTATAGGAGAAAACAGAGTGAAACCTAAAAATGAAAACGGTTACTGCAAAAGAACGGTTTAACCTAGAAGAACGAAATTTGGTGAGCCAAGTGGTTTTGGTGTACTGATCATTACCTGAAAGAATCATCAAGATTGGGTGAAAAAATGTTTGCTGAGATTACAGGCAACTCGTAGTTTTTTGGAAGCTTGGCAACCCCTTTCCATGAATGTGCTTAGGGCTACATCAACAGCAAACAAACCATAGAGATAAAACTTGAAACTGCTTTATTGTGTCAAGTTTCAAAGAGCTAGCAGAAACCGTGTTTGATTTAGAGTTCCAAATACATGTATCCCTATAGGAGAAAACAGAGTGAAACCTAAAAATGAAAACGGTTACTGCAAACGAATGGTTTAACCTAGAAGAACGAAATTTGGTGAGCCAAGTGGTTTTGGTGTACTGATCATTACCTGAAAGAATCATCAAGATTGCGTGAAAAAATGTTTGCTGAGATTTTAGGCAACTCGTAGTTTTTTGGAAGTTGGCAACCCCTCTCCATGAAAGTGATTTTCGCCAGTCCCTGATTAGGGCTACATCAACAGCAAAGAAACCATAGAGATAGAACTTGAAACTGCTTTATTGTGTCAAGTTCCAAAGAGCTACCACAAACCGTGTTTGATTTAGAGTTCCAAATACATGTATCCCTATAGGAGAAAACAGAGTGAAACCTAAAAATGAAAACGGTTACTGCAAACGAACGGTTTAACCTAGAAGAACGAAATTTGGTGACCCAAGTGGTTTTGGTGTACTGATCATTACCTGAAAGAATCATCAAGATTGGGTGAAAAAATGTTGGCTGAGATTTGAGGCAACTCGTAGTTTTTTGGAAGCTTGGCAACCCCTTTCCATGAAAGTGATTTTCGCCAGTCTCTGCTTAGGGCTACATCAACAGCAAACAAACCATAGAGATAGAACTTGAAACTGCTTTATTGTGTCAAGTTTCAAAGAGCTAGCACAAACCGTGTTTGACTTAGAGTTCCAAATACATGTATCCCCTTAGGAGAAAACAGAGTGAAACCTAATAATGAAAACGGTTAATGCAAACGAACAGTTTAACCTAGAAGAACGAAATATGGTGAGCCAAGTGGTTTTGGTGTACTGATCATTACCTGAAAGAATCATCAAGATTGGGTGAAAAAATGTTTGCTGAGATTTCAGGCAACTCGTAATTTTTTGGAAGCTTGGCAACCCCTTTCCATGAAAGGGATTTTCGCCAGTCTCTGCTTAGGGCTACATCAACAGCAAACAAACCATAGAGATAGAACTTGAAACTGCTTTATTGTGTCAAGTTTCAAAGAGCTAGCACAAACCGTGTTTGATTTAGAGTTCCAAATACATGTATCCCTATAGGAGAAAACAGAGCAAAACCTAAAAATGAAAACGGTTACTGCAAACGAATGGTTTAACCTAGAAGAACGAAATTTGGTGAGCCAAGTGGTTTTGGTGTACTGATCATTACCTGAAAGAATCATCAAGATTGGGTGAAAAAATGTTGGCTGAGATTTCAGGCAACTCGTAGTTTTTTGGAAGCTTGGCAACCCCTTTCCATGAATGTGATTTTCGCCAGTCTCTGCTTAGGGCTACATCAACAGCAAACAAACCATAGAGATAGAACTTGAAACTGCTTTATTGTGTCAAGTTTCAAAGAGCTAGCACAAACCGTGTTTGATTTAGGGTTCCAAATACATGTATCCCTATAGAAGAAAACTGTGAAACCTAAAAATGAAAATGGTTACTGCAAACGAACGGTTTAACCTAGAAGAACGAAATTTGGTGAGCCAAGTGGTTTTTGTGTACTGATCATTACCTGAAAGAATCATCAAGATTGGGTGAAAAAATGTTTGCTGAGATTTCAGGCAACTCGTAGTTTTTTGGAAGCTTGTCAACCCCTTTCCATGAAAGTGATTTTCGCCAGTCGCTGATTAGGGCTACATCAACAGCAAACAAACCATAGAGACAGAACTTGAAACTGCTTTATTGTGTCAAGTTCCAAAGAGCTACCACAAACCGTGTTTGATTTAGAGTTCCAAATACATGTATCCCTATAGGAGAAAACAGAGTGAAACCTAAAAAGGAAAACGGTTACTGCAAACGAACGGTTTAACCTAGAAGAACGAAATTTGGTGAGCCAAGTGGTTTTGGTGTACTGATCATTACCTGAAAGAATCATCAAGATTGGGTGAAAAAATGTTTGCTGAGATTTTAGGCAACTCGTAGTTTTTTGGAAGCTTGGCAACCCCTTTCCATGAAAGTGATTTTCGCCAGTCCCTGATTAGGGCTACATCAAAAGGAAACAAACCATAGAGATAGAACTTGAAACTGCTTTATTGTGTCAAGTTCCAAAGAGCTACCACAAACCGTGTTTCATTTAGAGTTCCAAATACATGTATCCCTATAGGAGAAAACAGAGTGAAACCTAAAAATGAAAACGGTTACTGCAAACGAACGGTTTAACCTAGAAGAACGAAATTTGGTGAGCCAAGTGGTTTTGGTGTACTGATAATTACCTGAAAGAATCATCAAGATTGGGTGAAAAAATGTTTGCTGAGATTTCAGGCAACTCGTAGTTTTTTGGAAGCTTGGCAACCCATTTCCATTAAAGTGATTTTCGCCAGTCTCTGCTTAGGGCTACATCAACAGCAAACAAACCATAGAGATAGAACTTGAAACTGCTTTATTGTGTCAAGTTTCAAAGAGCTACCACAAACCGTGTTTTATTTAGAGTTCCAAATACATGTATCCCTATAGGACAAAACAGAGTGAAACCTAAAAATGAAAACGGTTAGTGCAAACGAATGGTTTAACCTAGAAGAACGAAATTTGGTGAGCCAAGTGGTTTCGGTGTACTGATCATTACCTGAAAGAATCATCAAGATTGGGTGAAAAAATGTTGGCTGAGATTTCAGGCAACTCGTAGTTTTTTGGAAGCTTGGCAACCCCTTTCCATGAATGTGATTTTCGCCAGTCTCTGCTTAGGTCTACATCAAGAGCAAACAAACCATAGAGATAGAACTTGAAACTGCTTTATTGTGTCAAGTTTCAAAGAGCTAGCACAAACCGTGTTTGATTTAGAGTTCCAAATACATGTATCCCTATAGGAGAAAACAGTGAAACCTAAAAATGAAAACGGTTACTGCAAACGAACGGTTTAACCTAGAAGAACGAAATTTGGTGAGCCAAGTGGTTTTGGTGTACTGATCATTACCTGAAAGAATCATCAAGATTGGGTGAAAAAATGTTTGCTGAGATTTCAGGCAACTCGTAGTTTTTTGGAAGCTTGGCAACCCCTTTCCATGAAAGTGATTTTCGCCAGTCGCTGATTAGGGCTACATCAACAGCAAACAAACCATAGAGACAGAACTTGAAACTGCTTCATTGTGTCAAGTACCAAAGAGCTACCACCAACCGTGTTTGATTTAGAGTTCCAAATACATATATCCCTATAGGAGAAAACAGAGTGAAACCTAAAAATGTTACCGGTTACTGCAAACGAACGGTTTAACCTAGAAGAACGAAATTTGGTGAGCCAAGTGGTTTTGGTGTACTTATCATTACCTGAAAGAATCATCAAGATTGGGTGAAAAAATGTTGGCTGAGATTTCAGGCAACTCGTAGTTTTTTGGAAGCTTGGCAACCCCTTTCCATGAAAGTGATTTTCGCCAGTCTCTGCTTAGGGCTACATGAAAAGCAAACAAACCATAGAGATAGAACTTGAAACTGCTTTATTGTGTCAAGTTTCAAAGAGCTAGCACAAACCGTGTTTGATTTAGGGTTCCAAATACATGTATCCCTATAGAAGAAAACTGTGAAACCTAAAAATGAAAATGGTTACTGCAAACGAACGGTTTAACCTAGAAGAACGAAATTTGGTGAGCCAAGTGGTTTTGGTGTACTGATCATTACCTGAAAGAATCATCAAGATTGGGTGAAAAAATGTTTGCTGAGATTTCAGGCAACTCGTAGTTTTTTGGAAGCTTGGCAACCCCTTTCCATGAAAGTGATTTTCGCCAGTCGCTGATTAGGGCTACATCAACAGCAAACAAACCATAGAGACAGAACTTGAAACTGCTTTATTGTGTCAAGTTCCAAAGAGCTACCACAAACCGTGTTTGATTTAGAGTTCCAAATACATGCATCCCTATAGGAGAAAACAGAGTGAAACCTAAAAATGAAAACGGTTACTGCAAACGAACGGTTTAACCTAGAAGAACGAAATTTGGTGAGCCAAGTGGTTTTGGTGTACTGATCATTACCTGAAAGAATCATCAAGATTGGGTGAAAAAATGTTTGCTGAGATTTTAGGCAACTCGTAGTTTTTTGGAAGCTTGGCAACCCCTTTCCATGAATGTGATTTTCGCCAGTCTCTGCTTAGGGCTACATCAAGAGCAAACAAACCATAGAGATAGAACTTGAAACTGCTTTTTTGTGTCAAGTTTTAAAGAGCTAGCACAAACCGTGTTTGATTTAGGGTTCCAAATACATGTATCCCTATAGGAGAAAACAGTGATACCTTAAAATGAAAATGGTTACTGCAAACGAACGGTTTAACCTGGAAGAACGAAATTTGGTGAGCCAAGTGGTTTTGGTGTACTGATCATTACCTGAAAGAATCATCAAGATTGGGTGAAAAAATGTTTGCTGAGATTTTAGGCAACTCGTAGTTTTTTGGAAGCTTGGCAACCCCTTTCCATGAAAGTGATTTTCGCAAGTCCCTGATTAGGGCTACATCAACAGCAAAAAAACCATAGAGATAGAACTTGAAACTGCTTTTTTTGTCAAGTTTTAAAGAGCTAGCACAAACCGTGTTAGATTTAGGGTTCCAAATACATGTATCCCTATAGGAGAAAACAGTGATACCTTAAAATGAAAATGGTTACTGCAAACGAACGGTTTAACCTAGAAGAACGAAATTTGGTGAGCCAAGTGGTTTTGGTGTACTGATCATTACCTGAAAGAATCATCAAGATTGGGTTAAAAAATGTTGGCGGAGATTTCAGGCAACTCGTAGTTTTTTGGAAGCTTGGCAACCCCTTTCCATGAAAGTGATTTTCGCCAGTCTCTGCTTAGGGCTACATCAACAGCAAACAAACCATAGAGATAGAACTTGAAACTGCTTTATTGTGTCAAGTTTCAAAGAGCTAGCACAAACCGTGTTTGATTTAGAGTTCCAAATGCATGTATCCCTATAGGAGAAAACAGAGTGAAACCTAAAAATGAAAACGGTTACTGCAAAAGAACGGTTTAACCTAGAAGAACGAAATTTGGTGAGCCAAGTGGTTTTGGTGTACTGATCATTACCTGAAAGAATCATCAAGATTGGGTGAAAAAATGTTTGCTGAGATTTTAGGCAACTCGTAGTTTTTTGGAAGTTGGCAACCCCTCTCCATGAAAGTGATTTTCGCCAGTCCCTGATTAGGGCTACATCAACAGCAAACAAACCATAGAGATAGAACTTGAAACTGCTTTATAGTGTCAAGTTCCAAAGAGCTACCACAAACCGTGTTTGATTTAGAGTTCCAAATACATGTATCCCTATAGGAGAAAACAGAGTGAAACCTAAAAATGAAAACGGTTACTGCAAACGAACGGTTTAACCTAGAAGAACGAAATTTGGTGAGCCAAGTGGTTTTGGTGTACTGATAATTACCTGAAAGAATCATCAAGATTGGGTGAAAAAATGTTTGCTGAGATTTCAGGAAACTCGTAGTTTTTTGGAAGCTTGGCAACCCATTTCCATTAAAGTGATTTTCGCCAGTCTCTGCTTAGGGCTACATCAACAGCAAACAAACCATAGAGATAGAACTTGAAACTGCTTTATTGTGTCAAGTTTCAAAGAGCTAGCACAAACCGTGTTTGATTTAGAGTTCCAAATACATGTATCCCTATAGGAGAAAACAGTGAAACCTAAAAATGAAAACGGTTACTGCAAACGAACGGTTTAACCTAGAAGAACGAAATTTGGTGAGCCAAGTGGTTTTGGTGTACTGATCATTACCTGAAAGAATCATCAAGATTGGGTGAAAAAATGTTTGCTGAGATTTCAGGCAACTCGTAGTTTTTTGGAAGCTTGGCAACCCCTTTCCATGAAAGTGATTTTCGCCAGTCGCTGATTAGGGCTACATCAACAGCAAACAAACCATAGAGACAGAACTTGAAACTGCTTCATTGTGTCAAGTACCAAAGAGCTACCACCAACCGTGTTTGATTTAGAGTTCCAAATACATATATCCCTATAGGAGAAAACAGAGTGAAACCTAAAAATGTTACCGGTTACTGCAAACGAACGGTTTAACCTAGAAGAACGAAATTTGGTGAGCCAAGTGGTTTTGGTGTACTTATCATTACCTGAAAGAATCATCAAGATTGGGTGAAAAAATGTTGGCTGAGATTTCAGGCAACTCGTAGTTTTTTGGAAGCTTGGCAACCCCTTTCCATGAAAGTGATTTTCGCCAGTCTCTGCTTAGGGCTACATGAAAAGCAAACAAACCATAGAGATAGAACTTGAAACTGCTTTATTGTGTCAAGTTTCAAAGAGCTAGCACAAACCGTGTTTGATTTAGGGTTCCAAATACATGTATCCCTATAGAAGAAAACTGTGAAACCTAAAAATGAAAATGGTTACTGCAAACGAACGGTTTAACCTAGAAGAACGAAATTTGGTGAGCCAAGTGGTTTTGGTGTACTGATCATTACCTGAAAGAATCATCAAGATTGGGTGAAAAAATGTTTGCTGAGATTTCAGGCAACTCGTAGTTTTTTGGAAGCTTGGCAACCCCTTTCCATGAAAGTGATTTTCGCCAGTCGCTGATTAGGGCTACATCAACAGCAAACAAACCATAGAGACAGAACTTGAAACTGCTTTATTGTGTCAAGTTCCAAAGAGCTACCACAAACCGTGTTTGATTTAGAGTTCCAAATACATGCATCCCTATAGGAGAAAACAGAGTGAAACCTAAAAATGAAAACGGTTACTGCAAACGAACGGTTTAACCTAGAAGAACGAAATTTGGTGAGCCAAGTGGTTTTGGTGTACTGATCATTACCTGAAAGAATCATCAAGATTGGGTGAAAAAATGTTTGCTGAGATTTTAGGCAACTCGTAGTTTTTTGGAAGCTTGGCAACCCCTTTCCATGAATGTGATTTTCGCCAGTCTCTGCTTAGGGCTACATCAAGAGCAAACAAACCATAGAGATAGAACTTGAAACTGCTTTTTTGTGTCAAGTTTTAAAGAGCTAGCACAAACCGTGTTTGATTTAGGGTTCCAAATACATGTATCCCTATAGGAGAAAACAGTGATACCTTAAAATGAAAATGGTTACTGCAAACGAACGGTTTAACCTGGAAGAACGAAATTTGGTGAGCCAAGTGGTTTTGGTGTACTGATCATTACCTGAAAGAATCATCAAGATTGGGTGAAAAAATGTTTGCTGAGATTTTAGGCAACTCGTAGTTTTTTGGAAGCTTGGCAACCCCTTTCCATGAAAGTGATTTTCGCAAGTCCCTGATTAGGGCTACATCAACAGCAAAAAAACCATAGAGATAGAACTTGAAACTGCTTTTTTTGTCAAGTTTTAAAGAGCTAGCACAAACCGTGTTAGATTTAGGGTTCCAAATACATGTATCCCTATAGGAGAAAACAGTGATACCTTAAAATGAAAATGGTTACTGCAAACGAACGGTTTAACCTAGAAGAACGAAATTTGGTGAGCCAAGTGGTTTTGGTGTACTGATCATTACCTGAAAGAATCATCAAGATTGGGTTAAAAAATGTTGGCGGAGATTTCAGGCAACTCGTAGTTTTTTGGAAGCTTGGCAACCCCTTTCCATGAAAGTGATTTTCGCCAGTCTCTGCTTAGGGCTACATCAACAGCAAACAAACCATAGAGATAGAACTTGAAACTGCTTTATTGTGTCAAGTTTCAAAGAGCTAGCACAAACCGTGTTTGATTTAGAGTTCCAAATGCATGTATCCCTATAGGAGAAAACAGAGTGAAACCTAAAAATGAAAACGGTTACTGCAAAAGAACGGTTTAACCTAGAAGAACGAAATTTGGTGAGCCAAGTGGTTTTGGTGTACTGATCATTACCTGAAAGAATCATCAAGATTGGGTGAAAAAATGTTTGCTGAGATTTTAGGCAACTCGTAGTTTTTTGGAAGTTGGCAACCCCTCTCCATGAAAGTGATTTTCGCCAGTCCCTGATTAGGGCTACATCAACAGCAAACAAACCATAGAGATAGAACTTGAAACTGCTTTATAGTGTCAAGTTCCAAAGAGCTACCACAAACCGTGTTTGATTTAGAGTTCCAAATACATGTATCCCTATAGGAGAAAACAGAGTGAAACCTAAAAATGAAAACGGTTACTGCAAACGAACGGTTTAACCTAGAAGAACGAAATTTGGTGAGCCAAGTGGTTTTGGTGTACTGATAATTACCTGAAAGAATCATCAAGATTGGGTGAAAAAATGTTTGCTGAGATTTCAGGAAACTCGTAGTTTTTTGGAAGCTTGGCAACCCATTTCCATTAAAGTGATTTTCGCCAGTCTCTGCTTAGGGCTACATCAACAGCAAACAAACCATAGAGATAGAACTTGAAACTGCTTTATTGTGTCAAGTTTCAAAGAGCTACCACAAACCGTGTTTTATTTAGAGTTCCAAATACATGTATCCCTATAGGACAAAACAGAGTGAAACCTAAAAATGAAAACGGTTAGTACAAACGAATGGTTTAACCTAGAAGAACGAAATTTGGTGAGCCAAGTGGTTTTGGTGTACTGATCATTACCTGAAAGAATCATCAAGATTGGGTCAAAAAATGTTTGCTGAGATTTCAGGCAACTCGTAGTTTTTTGGAAGCTTGGCAACCCCTTTCCATGAATGTGATTTTCGCCAGTCTCTGCTTAGGGCTACATCAAGAGCAAACAAACCATAGAGATAGAACTTGAAACTGCTTTTTTGTGTCAAGTTTTAAAGAGCTAGCACAAACCGTGTTTGATTTAGGGTTCCAAATACATGTATCCCTATAGGAGAAAACAGTGAAACCTTAAAATGAAAATGGTTACTGCAAACGAACGGTTTAACCTAGAAGAACGAAATTTGGTGAGCCAAGTGTTTTTGGTGTACTGATCATTACCTGAAAGAATCATCAAGATTGGGTTAAAAAATGTTGGCGGAGATTTCAGGCAACTCGTAATTTTTTGGAAGCTTGGCAACCCCTTTCCATGAAAGTGATATTCGCCAGTCTCTGCTTAGGGCTACATCAATAGCAAACAAACCATAGAGATAGAACTTGAAACTGCTTTATTGTGTCAAGTTTCAAAGAGCTAGCACAAACCGTGTTTGATTTAGAGTTCCAAATACATGTATCCCTATAGAGAAAACAGAGTGAAACGTAAAAATGAAAACGGTTACTGCAAACGAACGGTTTAACCTAGAAGAACGAAATTTGGTGAGCCAAGTGGTTTTGGTGTACTGATCATTACCTGAAAGAATCATCAAGATTGGCTGAAAAAATGTTGGCTGAGATTTCAGGCAACTCGTAGTTTTTTGGAAGCTTGGCAACCCCTTTCCATGAAAGTGGTTTTCGCCAGTCTCTGCTTAGGGCTACATCAACAGCAAACAAACCATAGAGATAGAACTTGAAACTGCTTTATTGTGTCAAGTTTCAAAGAGGTAGCACAAACCGTGTTTGATTTAGAGTTCCAAATGCATGTATCCCTATAGGAGAAAACAGAGTGAAACCTAAAAATGAAAACGGTTACTGCAAACGAACGGTTTAACCTAGAAGAACGAAATTTGGTGAGCCAAGTGGTTTTGGTGTACTGATCATTACCTGAAAGAATCATCAAGATTGGGTGAAAAAATGTTTGCTGAGATTACAGGCAACTCGTAGTTTTTTGGAAGCTTGGCAACCCCTTTCCATGAATGTGATTTTCGCCAGTCTCTGCTTAGGGCTACATCAACAGCAAACAAACCATAGAGATAAAACTTGAAACTGCTTTATTGTGTCAAGTTTCAAAGAGCTAGCAGAAACCGTGTTTGATTTAGAGTTCCAAATACAGGTGTCCCTATAGGAGAAAACAGAGTGAAACCTAAAAATGAAAACGGTTACTGCAAACGAACGGTTTAACCTAGAAGAACGAAATTTGGTGAGCCAAGTGGTTTTGTTGTACTGATCATTACCTGAAAGAATCATCAAGATTGAGTGAAAAAATGTTTGCTGAGATTACAGGCAACTCGTAGTTTTTGGAGGCTTGGCAACCCCTTTCCATGAATGTGATTTTCGCCAGTCTCTGCTTAGGGCTACATCAACAGCAAACAAACCATAGAGATAAAACTTGAAACTGCTTTATTGTGTCAAGTTTCAAAGAGCTAGCACAAACCGTGTTTGATTTAGAGTTCCAAATACATGTTACCCTATAGGAGAAAACAGAGTGAAACCTAAAAATGAAAACGGTTACTGCAAACGAACAGTTTAACCTAGAAGAATGAAATTTGGTGAGCCAAATGGTTTTGGTGTACTGATCATTACCTGAAAGAATCATCAAGATTGGGTGAAAAAATGTTTGCTGATGTTTCAGGCAACTCGTAGTTTTTTGGAAGCTTGGCAACCCCTTTCCATGAAAGTGATTTTCGCCAGTCTCTGCTAAGGGCTTCGTCAACAGCAAACAAACCATAGAGATAGAACTTGAAACTGCTTTATTGTGTCAAGTTTCAAAGAGCTAGCATAAACCGTGTTTGATTTAGAGTTCCAAATACATGTATCCCTATAGAAGAAAACAGAGTGAAACCTAAAAATGAAAACGGTTACTGCAAACGAACGGTTTAACCTAGAAGAACGAAATTTGGTGACCCAAGTGGTTTTGGTGTACTGATCATTACCTGAAAGAATCATCAAGATTGGGTGAAAAAATGTTGGCTGAGATTTGAGGCAACTCGTAGTTTTTTGGAAGCTTGGCAACCCCTTTCCATGAAAGTGATTTTCGCCAGTCTCTGCTTAGGGCTACATCAACAGCAAACAAACCATAGAGATAGAACTTGAAACTGCTTTATTGTGTCAAGTTTCAACGAACTAGCACATACCGTGTTTGATTTAGAGTTCCAAATGCATGTATCCCTGTAGGAGAAAACAGAGTGAAACCTAAAAATGAAAACGGTTACTGCAAACGAACAGTTTAACCTAGAAGAAAGAAATATGGTGTGCCAAGTGGTTTTGGTGTACTGATCATTACCTGAAAGAATCATCAAGATTGGGTGAAAAAATGTTGGCTGAGATTTCAGGCAACTCGTAGTTATTTGGAAACTTGGCAAACCCTTTCCATGAATTGATTTTAGCCAGTCTCTGCTTAGGGCTACATCAACAGCAAACAAACCATAAAGATAGAACTTGAAACTGCTTTATTGTGTCAAGTTTCAAAGAGCTAGCACAAACCGTGTTTGATTTAGAGTTCCAAAAACATGTATCCCTATAGGAGAAAACAGAGTGAAACCTAAAAATATTAACAGTTACTGCAAACGAACGGTTTAACCTAGAAGAAAGAAATTTGGTGAGCCTAGTGGTTTTGGTGTACTGATCATTACCTGAAAGAATCATCAAGATTGAGTGAAAAAATGTTTGCTGATATTTCAGGCAACTCGTAGTTATTTGGAAGCTTGGCAAACCCTTTCCATGAATTGATTTTAGCCAGTCTCTGCTTAGGGCTACATCAACAGCAAAGAAACCATAGAGATAAAACTTGAAACTGCTTTATTGTGTCAAGTTTCAAAGAGCTAGCACAAACCGTGTTTGATTTAGAGTTCCAAATACATGTTACCCTATAGGAGAAAACAGAGTGAAACCTAAAAATGAAAACGGTTACTGCAAACGAACAGTTTAACCTAGAAGAACAAAATTTGGTGAGCCAAATGGTTTTGGTGTACTGATCATTACCTGAAAGAATCATCAAGATTGGGTGAAAAAATGTTGGCTGAGATTTCAGGCAACTCGTAGTTTTTTGGAAGCTTGGCAACCCCTTTACATGAAAGTGATTTTCGCCAGTCTCTGCTTAGGGCTACATCAAGAGCAAACAAACCATAGAGATAGAACTTGAAACTGCTTTATTGTGTCAAGTTTCAAAGAGCTACCACAAACCGTGTTTTATTTAGAGTTCCAAATACATGTATCCCTATAGGACAAAACAGAGTGAAACCTAAAAATGAAAACGGTTAGTGCAAACGAATGGTTTAACCTAGAAGAACGAAATTTGGTTAGCCAAGTGGTTTTGGTGTACTGATCATTACCTGAAAGAATCATCAAGATTGGGTCAAAAAATGTTTGCTGAGATTTCAGGCAACTCGTAGTTTTTTGGAAGCTTGGCAACCCCTTTCCATGAATGTTATTTTCGCCAGTCTCTGCTTAGGGCTACATCAAGAGCAAAAAAACCATAGAGATAGAACTTGAAACTGCTTTTTTGTGTCAAGTTTTAAAGAGCTAGCACAAACCGTGTTTGATTTAGGGTTCCAAATACATGTATCCCTATAGGAGAAAACAGTGAAACCTTAAAATGAAAATGGTTACTTCAAACGAACGGATTAACCTAGAAGAACGAAATTTGGTGAGCCAAGTGGTTTTGGTGTACTGATCATTACCTGAAAGAATCATCAAGATTGGGTTAAAAAATGTTGGCTGAGATTTCAGGCAACTCGTAGTTTTTTGGAAGCTTGGCAACCCCTTTCCATGAAAGTGATTTTCGCCAGTCTCTGCTTAGGGCTACATCAATAGCAAAGAAACCATAGAGATAGAACTTGAAACTGCTTTATAGTGTCAAGTTTCAAAGAGCTAGCACAAACCGTGTTTCATTTAGAGTTCCAAATACATGTATCCCTATAGAGAAAACAGAGTGAAACGTAAAAATGAAAACGGTTACTGCAAACGAACGGTTTAACCTAGAAGAACGAAATTTGGTGAGCCAAGTGGTTTTGGTGTACTGATCATTACCTGAAAGAATCATCAAGATTGGTTGAAAAAATGTTGGCTGAGATTTCAGGCAACTCGTAGTTTTTTGGAAGCTTGGCAACCCCTTTCCATGAAAGTGGTTTTCGCCAGTCTCTGCTTAGGGCTACATCAACAGCAAACAAACCATAGAGATAGAACTTGAAACTGCTTTATTGTGTCAAGTTTCAAAGAGCTAGCACAAACCGTGTTTGATTTAGAGTTCCAAATGCATGTATCCGTATAGGAGGAAAACAGAGTGAAACCTAAAAATGAAAACGGTTACTGCAAAAGAACGGTTTAACCTAGAAGAACGAAATTTGGTAAGCCAAGTGGTTTTGGTGTACTGATCATTACCTGAAAGAATCATCAAGATTGGGTGAAAAAATGTTTGCTGAGATTACAGGCAACTCGTAGTTTTTTGGAAGCTTGGCAACCCCTTTCCATGAATGTGATTTCGCCAGTCTCTGCTTAGGGCTACATCAACAGCAAACAAACCATAGAGATAAAACTTGAAAGTGCTTTATTGTGTCAAGTTTCAAAGAGCTAGCAGAAACCGTGTTTGATTTAGAGTTCCAAATACATGTATCCCTATAGGAGAAAACAGAGTGAAACCTAAAAATGAAAACGGTTACTGCAAACGAATGGTTTAACCTAGAAGAACGAAATTTGGTTAGCCAAGTGGTTTTGGTGTACTGATCATTACCTGAAAGAATCATCAAGATTGGGTGAAAAAATGTTTGCTGAGATTTTAGGCAACTCGTAGTTTTTTGGAAGTTGGCAACGCCTCTCCATGAAAGTGATTTTCGCAAGTCCCTGATTAGGGCTACATCAACAGCAAACAAACCATAGAGATAGAACTTGAAACTGCTTTATTGTGTCAAGTTCCAAAGAGCTACCACAAACCGTGTTTGATTTAGAGTTCCAAATACATGTATCCCTATAGGAGAAAACAGAGTGAAACCTAAAAATGAAAACGGTTACTGCAAACGAACGGTTTAACCTAGAAGAACGAAATTTGGTGAGCCAAGTGGTTTTGGTGTACTGATAATTACCTGAAAGAATCATCAAGATTGGGTGAAAAAATGTTTGCTGAGATTTCAGGCAACTCGTAGTTTTTTGGAAGCTTGGCAACCCATTTCCATTAAAGTGATTTTCGCCAGTCTCTGCTTAGGGCTACATCAACAGCAAACAAACCATAGAGATAGAACTTGAAACTGCTTTATTGTGTCCAGTTTCAAAGAGCTACCACAAACCGTGTTTTATTTAGAGTTCCAAATACATGTATCCCTATAGGACAAAACAGAGTGAAACCTAAAAATGAAAACGGTTAGTGCAAACGAATGGTTTAACCTAGAAGAACGAAATTTGGTGAGCCAAGTGGTTTTGGTGTACTGATCATTACCTGAAAGAATCATCAAGATTGGGTCAAAAAATGTTTGCTGAGATTTCAGGCAACTCGTAGTTTTTTGGAAGCTTGGCAACCCCTTTCCATGAAAGTGGTTTTCGCCAGTCTCTGCTTAGGGCTACATCAACAGCAAACAAACCATAGAGATAGAACTTGAAACTGCTTTATTGTGTCAAGTTTCAAAGAGGTAGCACAAACCGTGTTTGATTTAGAGTTCCAAATGCATGTATCCCTATAGGAGAAAACAGAGTGAAACCTAAAAATGAAAACGGTTACTGCAAAAGAACGGTTTAACCTAGAAGAACGAAATTTGGTGAGCCAAATGGTTTTGGTGTACTGATCATTACCTGAAAGAATCATCAAGATTGGGTGAAAAAATGTTTGCTGAGATTACAGGCAACTCGTAGTTTTTTGGAAGCTTGGCAACCCCTTTCCATGAATGTGATTTTCGCCAGTCTCTGCTTAGGGCTACATCAACAGCAAACAAACCATAGAGATAAAACTTGAAACTGCTTTATTGTGTCAAGTTTCAAAGAGCTAGCAGAAACCGTGTTTGATTTAGAGTTCCAAATACAGGTGTCCCTATAGGAGAAAACAGAGTGAAACCTAAAAATGAAAACGGTTACTGCAAAAGAACGGTTTAACCTAGAAGAACGAAATTTGGTGAGCCAAGTGGTTTTGGTGTACTGATCATTACCTGAAAGAATCATCAAGATTGAGTGAAAAAATGTTTGCTGAGATTACAGGCAACTCGTAGTTTTTGGAGGCTTGGCAACCCCTTTCCATGAATGTGATTTTCGCCAGTCTCTGCTTAGGGCTACATCAACAGCAAACAAACCATAGAGATAAAACTTGAAACTGCTTTATTGTGTCAAGTTTCAAAGAGCTAGCACAAACCGTGTTTGATTTAGAGTTCCAAATACATGTTACCCTATAGGAGAAAACAGAGTGAAACCTAAAAATGAAAACGGTTACTGCAAACGAACAGTTTAACCTAGAAGAATGAAATTTGGTGAGCCAAATGGTTTTGGTGTACTGATCATTACCTGAAAGAATCATCAAGATTGGGTGAAAAAATGTTGGCTGAGATTTCAGGCAACTCGTAGTTTTTTGGAAGCTTGGCAACCCCTTTCCATGAAAGTGATTTTCGCCAGTCTCTGCTAAGGGCTTCGTCAACAGCAAACAAACCATAGAGACAGAACTTGAAACTGCTTTATTGTGTCAAGTTTCAAAGAGCTAGCATAAACCGTGTTTGATTTAGAGTTCCAAATACATGTATCCCTATAGAAGAAAACAGAGTGAAACCTAAAAATGAAAACGGTTACTGCAAACGAACGGTTTAACCTAGAAGAACGAAATTTGGTGACCCAAGTGGTTTTGGTGTACTGATCATTACCTGAAAGAATCATCAAGATTGGGTGAAAAAATGTTGGCTGAGATTTGAGGCAACTCGTAGTTTTTTGGAAGCTTGGCAACCCCTTTCCATGAAAGTGATTTTCGCCAGTCTCTGCTTAGGGCTACATCAACAGCAAACAAACCATAGAGATAGAACTTGAAACTGCTTTATTGTGTCAAGTTTCAAAGAACTAGCACAAACCGTGTTTGATGTAGAGTTCCAAATGCATGTATCCCTGTAGGAGAAAACAGAGTGAAACCTAAAAATGAAAACGGTTACTGCAAACGAACAGTTTAACCTAGAAGAAAGAAATATGGTGAGCCAAGTGGTTTTGGTGTACTGATCATTACCTGAAAGAATCATCAAGATTGGGTGAAAAAATGTTGGCTGAGATTTCAGGCAACTCGTAGTTATTTGGAAACTTGGCAAACCCTTTCCATGAATTGATTTTAGCCAGTCTCTGCTTAGGGCTACATCAACAGCAAACAAACCATAAAGATAGAACTTGAAACTGCTTTATTGTGTCAAGTTTCAAAGAGCTAGCACAAACCGTGTTTGATTTAGAGTTCCAAAAACATGTATCCCTATAGGAGAAAACAGAGTGAAACCTAAAAATATTAACAGTTACTGCAAACGAACGGTTTAACCTAGAAGAACGAAATTTGGTGAGCCAAGTGGTTTTGGTGTACTGATCATTACCTGAAAGAATCATCAAGATTGAGTGAAAAAATGTTTGCTGATATTTCAGGCAACTCGTAGTTATTTGGAAGCTTGGCAAACCCTTTCCATGAATTGATTTTAGCCAGTCTCTGCTTAGGGCTACATCAACAGCAAAGAAACCATAGAGATAAAACTTGAAACTGCTTTATTGTGTCAAGTTTCAAAGAGCTAGCACAAACCGTGTTTGATTTAGAGTTCCAAATACATGTTACCCTATAGGAGAAAACAGAGTGAAACCTAAAAATGAAAACGGTTACTGCAAACGAACAGTTTAACCTAGAAGAACAAAATTTGGTGAGCCAAATGGTTTTGGTGTACTGATCATTACCTGAAAGAATCATCAAGATTGGGTGAAAAAATGTTGGCTGAGATTTCAGGCAACTCGTAGTTTTTTGGAAGCTTGGCAACCCCTTTACATGAAAGTGATTTTCGCCAGTCTCTGCTTAGGGCTACATCAAGAGCAAACAAACCATAGAGATAAAACTTGAAACTGCTTTATTGTGTCAAGTTTCAAAGAGCTACCACAAACCCTGTTTTATTTACAGTTCCAAATACATGTATCCCTATAGAGAAAACAGAGTGAAACGTAAAAATGAAAACGGTTACTGCAAACGAACGGTTTAACCTAGAAGAACGAAATTTGGTGAGCCAAGTGGTTTTGGTGTACTGATCATTACCTGAAAGAATCATCAAGATTGGTTGAAAAAATGTTGGCTGAGATTTCAGGCAACTCGTAGTTTTTTGGAAGCTTGGCAACCCCTTTCCATGAAAGTGATTTTCGCCAGTCTCTGCTTAGGGCTACATCAACAGCAAACAAACCATAGAGATAGAACTTGAAACTGCTTTATTGTGTCAAGTTTCAAAGAACTAGCACAAACCGTGTTTGATTTAGAGTTCCAAATGCATGTATCCCTGTAGGAGAAAACAGAGTGAAACCTAAAAATGAAAACGGTTACTGCAAACGAACTGTTTAACCTAGAAGAAAGAAATATGGTGAGCCAAGTGGTTTTGGTGTACTGATCATTACCTGAAAGAATCATCAAGATTGGGTGAAAAAATGTTGGCTGAGATTTCAGGCAACTCGTAGTTATTTGGAAACTTGGCAAACCCTTTCCATGAATTGATTTTAGCCAGTCTCTGCTTAGGGCTACATCAACAGCAAACAAACCATAAAGATAGAACTTGAATCTGCTTTATTGTGTCAAGTTTCAAAGAGCTAGCACAAACCGTGTTTGATTTAGAGTTCCAAAAACATGTATCCCTATAGGAGAAAACAGAGTGAAACCTAAAAATATTAACAGTTACTGCAAACGAAGGGTTTAACCTAGAAGAACGAAATTTGGTGAGCCAAGTGGTTTTGGTGTACTGATCATTACCTGAAAGAATCATCAAGATTGAGTGAAAAAATGTTTGCTGATATTTCAGGCAACTCGTAGTTATTTGGAAGCTTGGCAAACCCTTTCCATGAATTGATTTTAGCCAGTCTCTGCTTAGGGCTACATCAACAGCAAACAAACCATAGAGATAAAACTTGAAACTGCTTTATTGTGTCAAGTTTCAAAGAGCTAGCACAAACCGTGTTTGATTTAGAGTTCCAAATACATGTTACCCTATAGGAGAAAACAGAGTGAAACCTAAAAATGAAAACGGTTACTGCAAACGAACAGTTTAACCTAGAAGAACAAAATTTGGTGAGCCAAATGGTTTTGGTGTACTGATCATTACCTGAAAGAATCATCAAGATTGGGTGAAAAAATGTTGGCTGAGATTTCAGGAAACTCGTAGTTTTTTGGAAGCTTGGCAACCCCTTTCCATGAAAGTGATATTCGCCAGTCTCTGCTTAGGGCTTCATCAACAGCAAACAAACCATAGAGATAGAACTTGAAACTGCTTTATTGTATCAAGTTTCAAAGAGCTAGCATAAACCGTGTTTGATTTAGAGTTCCAAATACATGTATCCCTATAGGAGAAAACAGAGTGAAACCCAAAAATGAAAACGGTTACTGCAAACGAACGGTTTAACCTAGAAGAACGAAATTTGGTGACCCAAGTGGTTTTGGTGTACTGATCATTACCTGAAAGAATCATCAAGATTGGGTGAAAAAATGTTGGCTGAGATTTCAGGCAACTCGTAGTTTTTTGGAAGCTTGGAAACCCCTTTCCATGAAAGTGATTTTCGCCAGTCTCTGCTTAGGGCTACATCAACAGCAAAGAAACCATAGAGATACAACTTGAAACTGCTTTATTGTGTCAAGTTTCAAAGAACTAGCACAAACCGTGTTTGATTTAGAGTTCCAAATGCATGTATCCCTGTAGGTGAAAACAGAGTGAAACCTAAAAATGAAAACGGTTACTGCAAATGAACAGTTTAACCTAGAGGAAAGAAATATGGTGAGCCAAGTGGTTTTGGTGTACTGATCATTACCTGAAAGAATCATCAAGATTGGGTGAAAAATGTTTGCTGTGATTTCAGGCAACTCGTAGTTTTTTGGAAGCTTGGCAACCCCTTTCCATGAAAGTGATTTTCGCCAGTCTCTGCTTAGGGCTACATCAACAGCAAACACACCATAGAGATAGAACTTGAAACTGCTTTATTTTGTCAACTTCCAAAGATCTAGCACAAACCGTGTTTGATTTAGAGTTCCAAATACATGTATCCCTATAGGAGAAAACAGAGTGAAAACTAAAAATGAAAACGGTTACTGCAAACGAACGATTTAACCTAGAAGAACGAAATTTGGTGAGCCAAGTGGTTTTGGTGTACTGATCATTACCAGAAAGAATCATCAAGATTGGGAGAAAAAATGTTGGCTGAGATTTCAGGCAACTCGTAGTTTTTTGGAAGCTTGGCAACCCCTTTCCATGAAAGTGATTTTCGCCAGTCTCTGCTTAGGGCTACATCAACAGCAAACAAACCATAGAGATATAACTTGAAACTGCTTTATTGTGTCAAGTTTCAAAGAGCTAGCACAAACCCTGTTTGATTTAGAGTTCCAAATACATGTATCCCTATAGGAGAAAACAGAGTGAAACCTAAAAATGAAAACGGTTTCTGCAAACGAACGGTTTAACCTAGAAGAACGAAATTTGGTGAGCCAAGTGGTTTTGGTGTACTGATCATTACCTGAAAGAATCATCAAGATTGGGTGAAAAAATGTTTGCTGAGATTACAGGCAACTCGTAGTTTTTTGGAAGCTTGGCAACCCCATTCCATGAATGTGATTTTCGCCAGTCTCTGCTTAGGGCTACATCAACAGCAAACAAACCATAGAGATAAAACTTGAAACTGCTTTATTGTGTCAAGTTTCAAAGAGCTAGCACAAACCGTGTTTGATTTAGAGTTCCAAATACATGTATCCCTATAGGAGAAAACAGAGTGAAACCTAAAAATAAAAACGGTTACTGCAAACGAACGATTTAACCTAGAAGAACGAAATTTGGTGAGCCAAGTGGTTTTGGTGTACTGATCACTCCCTTGAAGAATCATCAAGATTGGTTGAAAAAATGTTGGCTGAGATTTCAGGAAACTCGTAGTTTTTTGGAAGCTTGGCAACCCCTTTCCATGAAAGTGATTTTTGCCAGTCTCTGCTTAGGGCTACATCAACAGCAAACAAACCATACAGATAGAACTTGAAACTGCTTTATTGTGTCAAGTTTCAAAGAGCTAGCACAAACCGTGTTTGATTTAGAGTTCCAAATACATGTATCCCTATAGGAGAAAACAGAGTGAAACTTAAAATAAAAACGGTTACTGCAAACGAACGGTTTAACCTAGAAGAACGAAATTTGGTGAGCCAAGTGGTTTTGGTGTACTGATCATTTCCTGAAAGAGTCATCAAGGTTGGGTGAAAAAATGTTGGCTGAGATTTTAGGCAACTCGTAGTTTTTTGGAAGCTTGGCAACCCCTTTCCATGAAAGTGATTTTCGCCAGTCTTTGCTTAGGGCTACATCAACAGCAAACAAACCATAGAGATAGAACTTGAAACTGCTTTATTGTGTCAAGTTCCAAAGAGCTAGCACAAACCGTGTTTGATTTAGAGTTCCAAATACATGTATCCCTATAGGAGAAAACAGAGTGAAAACTAAAAATGAAAACGGTTACTGCCAACGAACGATTTAACCTAGAAGAACGAAATTTGGTGAGCCAAGTGCTTTTGGTGTACTGATCATTCCCTTGAAGAATCATCAAGATTGGTTGAAAAAATGTTGGCTGAGATTTCAGGCAACTCGTAGTTTTTTGGAAGCTTGGCAACCCCTTTCCATGAAAGTGATTTTCGCCAGTCTCTGCTTAGGGCTACATCGACAGCAAACAAACCATACAGATAGAACTTGAAACTGCTTTATTGTGTCAAGTTTCAAAGAGCTAGCACAAACCTTGTTTGATTTAGAGTTCCAAATACATGTATCCCTATATTAGAAAACAGAGTGAAACCTAAAAATGAAAACGGTTACTGCAAACGAACGATTTAACCTAGAAAAACTAAACTTGGTGAGCCAAGTGGTTTTGGTGTACTGATCATTACATGAAAGAATCATCAAGTTGGGTGAAAAAATGTTTGCTCAGATTTCAGGCAACTCGTAGTTTTTTGGAAGCTTGGCAACCCTTTCCATGAAACTGATTTTCGCCAGTCTCTGCTTAGGGCTACATCAACAGCAAACAAACCATAGAGAGAGAACTTGAAACTGCTTTATTGTGTCAAGTTTCAAAGAGCTAGCACAAACCGTGTTTGATTTAGAGTTCCAAATACATGTATCCCTATAGGAGAAAACAGAGTGAAACCTAAAAATGAAAACGGTTACTGCAAACGAACGGTTTAACCTAGAAGAACGAAATTTGGTGAGCCAAGTGGTTTTGGTGTACTGATCATTACCTGAAAAATCATCAAGATTGGGTGAAAAAATGTTGGCTGAGATTTCAGGCAACTCGTAGTTTTTTGGAAGCTTGGCAACCCCTTTCCATGAAAGTGATTTTCGCCAGTCTCTGCTTAGGGCTACATCAACAGCAAACAAACCATAGAGATAGAACTTGAAACTGCTTTATTGTGTCAAGTTTCAAAGAGCTAGCAGAAACCGTGTTTGATTTAGAGTTCCAAATACATGTATCCCTATAGGAGAAAACAGAGTGAAACCTAAAAATGAAAACGGTTACTGCAAACGAACGGTTTAACCTAGAAGAACGAAATTTGGTGAGCCAAGTGGTTTTGGTGTACTGATCATTACCTGAAAGAATCATCAAGATTGGGTGAAAAAATGTTGGCTGAGATTTCAGGCAATTCGTTGTTTTATGGAAGCTTGGCAACCCCTTTCCATGAAAGTGATTTTCGCCAGTCTCTGCTTAGGGCTACATCAACAGCAAACAAACCATAGAGATAGAACTTGAAACTGCTTTATTGTGTCAAGTTTCAAAGAGCTAGCACAAACCCTGTTTGATTTAGAGTTCCAAATACATGTATCCCTATAGGAGAAAACAGAGTGAAAACTAAAAATGAAAATGGTTACTGCAAACGAACGATTTAACCTAGAAGAACGAAATTTGGTGATCCAAGTGGTTTTGGTGTACTGATCATTACCTGAAAGAATCATGAAGATTGGGAGAAAAAATGTTGGCTGAGATTTCAGGCAACTCGTAGTTTTTTGGAAGCTTGGCCACCCCTTTCCATGAAAGTGATTTTCGCCAGTCTCTGCTTAGGGCTACATCAACAGCAAACAAACCATAGAGATAGAACTTGAAACTGCTTTATTGTGTCAAGTTTCAAATAGCCAACACAAACCCTGTTTGATTTAGAGTTCCAAATACATGTATCCCTATAGGAGAAAACAGAGTGAAACCTAAAAATGAAAACGGTTACTGCAAACGAATGGTTTAACCTAGAAGAACGAAATTTGGTGAGCCAAGTGGTTTTGGTGTACTGATCATTACCTGAAAGAATCATCAAGATTGGGTGAAAAAATGTTGGCTGAGATTTCAGGCAATTCGTAGTTTTTTGGAAGCTTGGCAACCCCTTTCCATGAAAGTGATTTTCGCCAGTCTCTGCTTAGGGCTACATCAACAGCAAACAAACCATAGAATAGAACTTGAAACTGCTTTATTGTGTCAAGTTTCAAAGAGCTAGCACAAACCGTGTTTGATTTAGAGTTCCAAATACATGTATCCCTATAGGAGAAAACAGAGTGAAACCTAAAAATGAAAACGGTTACTGCAAACGAACGGTTTAACCTAGAAGAACGAAATTTGGTGAGCCAAGTGGTTTTGGTGTACTGATCATTACCTGAAAGAGTCATCAAGATTGGGTGAAAAAATGTTGGCTGAGATTTCAGGCAACTCGTAGTTTTTTGGAAGCTTGGCCACCCCTTTCCATGAAAGTGATTTTCCGCCAGTCTTTGCTTAGGGCTACATGAACAGCAAACAAACCATAGAGATAGAACTTGAAACTGCTTTATTGTGTCAAGTTTAAAATAGCTAACACAAACCCTGTTTGATTTACAGTTCCACATACATGTATCCCTATAGGAGAAAACAGAGTGAAACCTAAAAATGAAAACGGTTACTGCAAACGAATGGTTTAACCTAGAAGAACGAAATTTGGTGAGCCAAATGGTTTTGGTGTACTGATCATTACCTGAAAGAATCATCAAGATTGGGTGAAAAATGTTTGCTGTGATTTCAGGCAACTCGTAGTTTTTTGGAAGCTTGGCAACCCCTTTCCATGAAAGTGATTTTCGCCAGTCTCTGCTTAGGGCTACATCAACAGCAAACAAACCATAGAGATAGAACTTGAAACTGCTTTATTTTGTCAACTTCCAAAGATCTAGCACAAACCGTGTTTGATTAAGAGTTCCAAATACATGTATCCCTATAGGAGAAAACAGAGTGAAAACTAAAAATGAAAACGGTTACTGCAAACGAACGATTTAACCTAGAAGAACGAAATTTGGTGAGCCAAGTGGTTTTGGTGTACTGATCATTACCAGAAAGAATCATCAAGATTGGGAGAAAAAATGTTGGCTGAGATTTCAGGCAACTCGTAGTTTTTTGGAAGCTTGGCAACCCCTTTCCATGAAAGTGATTTTCGCCAGTCTCTGCTTAGGGCTACATCAACAGCAAACAAACCATAGAGATATAACTTGAAACTGCTTTATTGTGTCAAGTTTCAAAGAGCTAGCACAAACCCTGTTTGATTTAGAGTTCCAAATACATGTATCCCTATAGGAGAAAACAGAGTGAAACCTAAAAATGAAAACGGTTTCTGCAAACGAACGGTTTAACCTAGAAGAACGAAATTTGGTGAGCCAAGTGGTTTTGGTGTACTGATCATTACCTGAAAGAATCATCAAGATTGGGTGAAAAAATGTTTGCTGAGATTACAGGCAACTCGTAGTTTTTTGGAAGCTTGGCAACCCCATTCCATGAATGTGATTTTCGCCAGTCTCTGCTTAGGGCTACATCAACAGCAAACAAACCATAGAGATAAAACTTGAAACTGCTTTATTGTGTCAAGTTTCAAAGAGCTAGCACAAACCGTGTTTGATTTAGAGTTCCAAATACATGTATCCCTATAGGAGAAAACAGAGTGAAACCTAAAAATAAAAACGGTTACTGCAAACGAACGATTTAACCTAGAAGAACGAAATTTGGTGAGCCAAGTGGTTTTGGTGTACTGATCACTCCCTTGAAGAATCATCAAGATTGGTTGAAAAAATGTTGGCTGAGATTTCAGGAAACTCGTAGTTTTTTGGAAGCTTGGCAACCCCTTTCCATGAAAGTGATTTTTGCCAGTCTCTGCTTAGGGCTACATCAACAGCAAACAAACCATACAGATAGAACTTGAAACTGCTTTATTGTGTCAAGTTTCAAAGAGCTAGCACAAACCGTGTTTGATTTAGAGTTCCAAATACATGTATCCCTATAGGAGAAAACAGAGTGAAACTTAAAATAAAAACGGTTACTGCAAACGAACGGTTTAACCTAGAAGAACGAAATTTGGTGAGCCAAGTGGTTTTGGTGTACTGATCATTTCCTGAAAGAGTCATCAAGGTTGGGTGAAAAAATGTTGGCTGAGATTTTAGGCAACTCGTAGTTTTTTGGAAGCTTGGCAACCCCTTTCCATGAAAGTGATTTTCGCCAGTCTTTGCTTAGGGCTACATCAACAGCAAACAAACCATAGAGATAGAACTTGAAACTGCTTTATTGTGTCAAGTTCCAAAGAGCTAGCACAAACCGTGTTTGATTTAGAGTTCCAAATACATGTATCCCTATAGGAGAAAACAGAG
>NW_027523983.1:0-38038 GCF_052094955.1 Ictidomys tridecemlineatus
TCACTTTCATGGAAAGGGGTTGCCAAGCTTTCAAAAAACTACGAGTTGCCTGAAATCTCAGCAAACATTTTTTCACCCAATCTTGATGATTCTTTCAGGTAATGATCAGTACACCAAAACCACTTGGCTCACCAAATTTCGTTCTTCTAGGTTAAACCGTTCGTTTGCAGTAACCGTTTTCATTTTTAGGTTTCACTCTGTTTTCTCCTATATGGATACATGTATTTGGAACTCTAAATCAAACCCGGTTTGGGCTAGCTCTTTGAAACTTGACACAGTAAAGCAGTTTCGAGTTCTATCTCTATGGTTTCTTTGCTGTTAATGTAGCCCTAAGCAGAGACTGGCGTGAATCACTTTCATGGAAAGGGTTTGCCAAGCTTCCAAAAAACTGCCAGTTTCCTAAAATCTCAGGAAACATTTTTTCACGCAATCTTGATGATTCTTTCAGGTAATGATCAGTACACCAAAACCACTTGGCTCAACAAATTTCGTTCTTCTAGTTTAAACCGTTCGTTTGCAGGAACCGTTTTCATTTTTAGGTTTGACTCTGTTTTATCTTATATGGATGCATGTATTTGGAACTCTAAATCAAACACGCTTTGTGCTAGCTCTTTGAAACGTGACACAATAAAGCAGTTTCAAGTTCTATCTCTATGGTTTGTTTTCTGTTGATGTAGCCCTAAGCAGAGACTGGCGAGAATCACTTTCATGGAAAGGGGTTGCCAAGCTTCCAAAAAACTACGAGTTGCCTGAAATCTCAGCAAACATTTTTTCACCCAATCTTGATGATTCTTTCAGGTAATGATCAGTACACCAAAACCACTTGGCTCACCAAATTTTGTTCTTCTAGGTTAAACCATTCGTTTGCATTAACCGTTTTCATTTTTAGGTTTCACTCTGTTTTCTCTTATACGGATACATGTATTTGGATCTCTAAATCAAACACAGTTTGTGCTAGCTCTTTGAAACTGGACACAACAAATCAGTTTCAAGTTCTATCTGTATGGTTTGTTTGCTTTTGATGTAGCCCTAAGCAGAGACTGGCGAGAATCACTTTAATAAAAAGGGGTTGCCAAGCTTCCAAAAAACTACCAGTTTCCTGAAATCTCAGCAAACATTTTTTCACGCAATCTTGATGATTCTCTGGTAATGATCAGTACACCAAAACCACTTGGCTCACCAAATTTCGTTCTTCTAGGTTAAACTGTTCGTTTGCAGTAAGCGTTTTCATTTTTAGGTTTCACTCTGTTTTCTCCTATATGGATACATGTATTTGGAACTCTAAATCAAACCCGGTTTGTGCTAGCTCTTTGAAACTTGACACAATAAAGCAGTTTCAAGTTCTATCTCTATGGTTTGTTTTCTGTTGATGTAGCCCTAGGCGGAGACTGGCGAGAAACACTTTCATGGAAAGGGGTTGCCAAGCTTCCAAAAAAGTACGAGTTGCCTGAAATCTTAGCAAACATTTTTTCACCCAATCTTGATGATTCTTTCAGGTAATGATCAGTACACCAAAACCACTTGGCTCACCAAATTTCGTTCTTCTAGGTTAAACCGTTCGTTTGCAGTAACCGTTTTCATTTTTAGGTTTCACTCTGTTTTCTCCTATATGGATACATGTATTTGGAACTCTAAATCAAACCCGGTTTGGGCTAGCTCTTTGAAACTTGACACAGTAAAGCAGTTTCGAGTTCTATCTCTATGCTTTCATTGCTGTTGATGTAGCCCTAAGCAGAGACTGGCGAGAATCTCTGTCATGGAAAGGGGTTGCCAAGCTTCCAGAAAACTACGAGTTGCCTGAAATCTCAGCAAACATTTTTTCACCCAATCTTGATGATTCTTTCACGTAATGATCAGTACACCAAAACCACTTGGCTCACCAAATTTCGTTCTTCTAGGTTAAACCGTTCGTTTGCAGTAACCGTTTTCATTTTTAGGTTTCACTCTGTTTTCTCCTATATGGATACATGTATTTGGAACTCTAAATCAAACACAGTTTGTACTAGCTCTTTGAAACTGGACACAACAAAGCAGTTTCAAGTTCTATCTGTATGGTTTGTTTGCTTTTGATGTAGCCCTAAGCAGAGACTGGCGAGAATCACTTTCATGGAAAGGGGTTGCCAAGCTTCCAAAAAACTACCAGTTTCCTGAAATCTCAGCAAACATTTTTTCACGCAATCTTGATGATTTTTTCTGGTAAATTTCAGTACACCAAAACCACTTGGCTCACCAAATTTCGTTCTTCTAGGTTAAACCGTTCGTTTGCAGTAACCGTTTTCACTTTTAGGTTTCACTCTGTTTTCTCCTATATGGATACATGTATTTGGATCTCTAAATCAAACCCGGTTTGTGCTAGCTCTTTGAAACTTGACACAATAAAGCACTTTCAAGTTCTATCTCTATGGTTTGTCTTCTGTTGATGTAGCCCTAAGCAGAGACTGGCGAGAATCACTTTCATGGAAAGGCGTTGCCAAGCTTCAAAGAAAATTACGAGTTGCTTGAAATCTCAGCAAACATTTTTTCACCCAATTTTGATGATTCTTTCAGGTAATGATCAGTACACAAACACCACTTGGCTCCCCAAATTCGTTCTTCTAGGTTAAACCGTTCGTTTGCAGTAACCGTTTTCATTTTTAGGTTTCACTCTGTTTTCTCCTATACGGATACATGTATTTGGAACTCTAAATCAACACGGTTTGTGCTAGCTCTTTGAAACTTGACACAATAAAGCAGTTTCAAGTTCTATCTGTATGGTTTGTTTGCTGTTGATGTAGCCCTAAGCAGAGACTGGCGAGAATCACTTTCATGGAAAGGGGTTGCCAAGCTTCCAAAAAACTACCAGTTTCCTGAAATCTCAGCAAACATTTTTTCACCCAATCTTGATGATTCTTTCAGGTAATGATCAGTACACTAAAACCACTTGGCTCACCAAATTTCGTTCTTCTAGTTTAAACCGTTCGTTTGCAGTAACCGTTCTTATTTTTAGGTTTCACTCTGTTTTATCCTATACGGATGCATGTATTTGGAACTCTAAATCAAACACGCTTTGTGCTAGCTCTTTGAAACGTGACATAATAAAGAAGTTTCAAGTTCTATCTTTATGGTTTGTTTTCTGTTGATGTAGCCCTAAGCAGAGACTGGCGAGAATCACTTTCATGGAAAGGGGTTGCCAAGGTTCCAAAAACTACGAGTTGCCTGAAATCTCAGCAAACATTTTTTGACCCAATCTTGATGATTCTTTCAGGTAATGATCAGTACACCAAAACCACTTGGCTCACCAAATTTCGTTCTTCTAGGTTAAACCGTTCGTTTGCAGTAACCGTTTTCATTTTTAGGTTTCACTCTGTTTTCTCCTATATAGATACATGTATTTGGAACGCTAAATCAAACACGGTTTGTGCTAGCTCTTTGAAACTTGACACAATAGAGCAGTTTCAAGTTCTGTCTCTATGGTTTGTTTGCTGTTGATGTAGAGCTAAGCAGAAACTGGCGAGAATCACTTTCATGGAAAGGGGTTGCCAAGCCTCCAAAAAACTACGAGTTGCCTGAAGTCTCAGCAAACATTTTTTCACCCAATCTTGATGATTCTTTCAGGTAATGATCAGTACACCAAAACCACTTGGCTCTATAAATTTCGTTCTTCTAGGTTAAACCGTTCATTTGAAGTAACCATTTTGATTTTTAGCTTTCACTCTGTATTCTCCTATATGGATACAAGTATTTGTAACTCTAAATCAAACACGGTTTGTGCTAGCTCTTTGAAACTTGACACAATAATGCAGTTTCAACTTCTATTTCTATGGTTTGTTTGCTGTTGATGTAGTCCTAAGAAGAGACTGGTGAGAAGCACTTTCATGGAAAGGGGTTGCCAAGCTTCCAAAAAACTACAAGTTTCCTGAAATCTCAGCAAACATTTTTTCACCCAATCTTGATGATTCCTTCAGGTGATGATCAGTACACCAAAATCACTTGGCTCACCAAATTTTGTTCTTCTAGGTTAAACCGTTCGTTTTCAGTAACCGTTTTCATTTTTAGGTTTCACTCTGTTTTCTCCTATACGGATACATGTATTTGGAACTCTAAATCAAACAAGGTTTGTGCTAGCTCTTTGAAACTTGAAACAATAGAGCAGTTTCAAGTTCTATCTCTGTGGTTTGTTTGCTGTTGATGTAGCCCTAAGCAGAGACTGGCGAGAATCACTTTCATGGAAAGGGGTTTCCAAGATTCCAAAAAACTACGAGTTGCCTGAAATCTCAGAAAACATTTATTCACCCAATCTTGATGATTCCTTCAGGTTCTGATCAGTATACCAAAACCACTTGGCTCACCAAATTTCCTTCTTCTAGGTTAAACAGTTCGATTTCAGTAACCGTTTTAATTTTTAGGTTTCACTCTGTTTTCTCCTATACGGACACAAGTATTTGGAACTCTAAATCAAACTCGGTTTTTGCTAGCTCTTTGAAACTTGACACAATAAAGCAGTTTCAAGTTCTATCTCTATGGTTTGTTTACTGTTGATGTAGCCCTTAGCAGAGACTGGCGAGAATCACTTCCATAGAAAGGAGTTGCCAAGCTTCCAAAAAACTAAGAGTTGCCTGAAATCTCAGCAAACATTTTTTCACCCAATCTTGATGATTCTTTCAGGTGATGATAAGTACACAAAACCACTTGGCTCACCAAAAGTCGTTCTTCTAGGTCGAACGGTTCGTTTGCAGTAACCGTTTTCATTTTTAGGTTTCACTCTGTTTTTTCCTATACAGATACATGTATTTGGAACTCTAAATCAAACACGGTTTGTGCTAGCTCTTTGAAACTTGACACAATAGAGCAGCTTCAAGTTCTATCTCTATGGTTTGTTTGCTGTTGATGTAGAGCTAAGCAGAGACTGGCGAGAATCACTTTCATGGAAAGGGGTTGCCAAGCTTCCAAAAAACTACGAGTTGCCAGAAATCTCAGCAAACATTTTTTCACCCAATCATGATGATTCCTTCAGGTAATGATCAGTACACCAAAATCACTTGGCTCACCAAATTTTGTTCTTCTAGGTTAAACCGTTCGTTTGCATTAACCGTTTTCATTTTTAGGTTTCACTCTGTTTTCTCCTATACGGATACATGTATTTGGAACTCTAAATCAAACACAGTTTGTGCTAGCTCTTTGAAACTGGACACAACAAATCAGTTTCAAGTTCTATCTGTATGGTTTGTTTGCTTTTGATGTAGCCCTAAGCAGAGACTGGCGAGAATCACTTTAATAAAAAGGGGTTGCCAAGCTTCCAAAAAACTACCAGTTTCCTGAAATCTCAGCAAACATTTTTTCACGCAATCTTGATGATTCTCTGGTAATGATCAGTACACCAAAACCACTTGCCTCACCAAATTTCGTTCTTCTAGGTTAAACTGTTCGTTTGCAGTAAGCGTTTTCATTTTTAGGTTTCACTCTGTTTTCTCCTATATGGATACATGTATTTGGAACTCTAAATCAAACCCGGTTTGTGCTAGCTCTTTGAAACTTGACACAATAAAGCAGTTTCAAGTTCTATCTCTATGGTTTGTTTTCTGTTGATGTAGCCCTAGGCAGAGACTGGCGAGAAACACTTTCATGGAAAGGGGTTGCCAAGCTTCCAAAAAAGTACGAGTTGCCTGAAATCTTAGCAAACATTTTTTCACCCAATCTTGATGATTCTTTCAGGTAATGATCAGTACACCAAAACCACTTGGCTCACCAAATTTCGTTCTTCTAGGTTAAACCGTTCGTTTGCAGTAACCGTTTTCATTTTTAGGTTTCACTCTGTTTTCTCCTATATGGATACATGTATTTGGAACTCTAAATCAAACCCGGTTTGGGCTAGCTCTTTGAAACTTGACACAGTAAAGCAGTTTCGAGTTCTATCTCTATGCTTTCATTGCTGTTGATGTAGCCCTAAGCAGAGACTGGCGAGAATCTCTGTCATGGAAAGGGGTTGCCAAGCTTCCAGAAAACTACGAGTTGCCTGAAATCTCAGCAAACATTTTTTCACCCAATCTTGATGATTCTTTCACGTAATGATCAGTACACCAAAACCACTTGGCTCACCAAATTTCGTTCTTCTAGGTTAAACCGTTCGTTTGCAGTAACCGTTTTCATTTTTAGGTTTCACTCTGTTTTCTCCTATATGGATACATGTATTTGGAACTCTAAATCAAACACAGTTTGTACTAGCTCTTTGAAACTGGACACAACAAAGCAGTTTCAAGTTCTATCTGTATGGTTTGTTTGCTTTTGATGTAGCCCTAAGCAGAGACTGGCGAGAATCACTTTCATGGAAAGGGGTTGCCAAGCTTCCAAAAAACTACCAGTTTCCTGAAATCTCAGCAAACATTTTTTCACGCAATCTTGATGATTTTTTCTGGTAAATTTCAGTACACCAAAACCACTTGGCTCACCAAATTTCGTTCTTCTAGGTTAAACCGTTCGTTTGCAGTAACCGTTTTCACTTTTAGGTTTCACTCTGTTTTCTCCTATATGGATACATGTATTTGGATCTCTAAATCAAACCCGGTTTGTGCTAGCTCTTTGAAACTTGACACAATAAAGCACTTTCAAGTTCTATCTCTATGGTTTGTCTTCTGTTGATGTAGCCCTAAGCAGAGACTGGCGAGAATCACTTTCATGGAAAGGCGTTGCCAAGCTTCAAAGAAAATTACGAGTTGCTTGAAATCTCAGCAAACATTTTTTCACCCAATTTTGATGATTCTTTCACGTAATGATCAGTACACAAACACCACTTGGCTCACCAAATTCGTTCTTCTAGGTTAAACCGTTCGTTTGCAGTAACCGTTTTCATTTTTAGGTTTCACTCTGTTTTCTCCTATACGGATACATGTATTTGGAACTCTAAATCAACACGGTTTGTGCTAGCTCTTTGAAACTTGACACAATAAAGCAGTTTCAAGTTCTATCTGTATGGTTTGTTTGCTGTTGATGTAGCCCTAAGCAGAGACTGGCGAGAATCACTTTCATGGAAAGGGGTTGCCAAACTTCCAAAAAACTACCAGTTTCCTGAAATCTCAGCAAACATTTTTTCACCCAATCTTGATGATTCTTTCAGGTAATGATCAGTACACCAAAACCACTTGGCTCACTAAATTTCGTTCTTCAAGGTTAAACCGTCCGTTTGCAGTAACCGTTTTCATTTTTAGGTTTCACTCTGTTTTCTCCTATACAGATACATGTATTTGGAACTCTAAATCAAACATGGTTCGTCCTAGCTCTTTGAAACTCGACACAATAAAGCAGTTTCAAGTTCTATCTCTATGGTTTGTTTGCTGTTGATGTCGCCCTAAGCAGAGACTGGCGAGAATCAATTTCATGGAAAGGGGTTGCCAAGCTTCCAAAAAACTACGAGTTACCTGAAATCTCAGCAAACATTTTTTCACCCAATCTTGATGATTCTTTCAGGTAATGATAGGTACACCAAAACCACTTGGCTCACCAAATTTCGTTCTTCTAGGTTAAACCGTTCGTTTGCAGAAACCGTTTTAATTTAGGTTTCACTCTGTTTTCTTCTATACAAATACATGTATTTGGAACTCTAAATCAAACCCGGTTTGTGGTAGCTCTTTGAAACTAGACACAATAAAGTAGTTTCAAGTTCTATCTCTTTGGTTTGTTTTCTGTTGATGTAGCCCTAAGCAGAGAATGGCGAGAATCACTTTCATGAAAAGGGGTTGCCAAGCTTCCAAAAAACTACGAGTTGCCTGAAATCTCAGCAAACATATTTAGACCCAATCTTGATGATTCCTTCAGGTAATGATCAGTACACCAAAACCACTTGGCTCACCAAATTTCGTTCTTCTAGGTTAAACCGTTTGTTTGCAGTAACCGTTTTCACTTTTAGGTTTCACTCTGTTTTCTCCTATAGGGATACATGTATTTGGAACTCTAAATCAAACCCGGTTTGTGCTAGCTTTTTGAAACTTGACACAATAAAGCAGTTTCAAGTCCTATCTCTATGGTTTGTTTTCTGTTGATGTAGCCCTAGGCAGAGACTGGCGAGAATCACTTTCATGGAAAGGGGTTGCCAAGCTTTCAAAAAACTACGAGTTGCCTGAAATCTGAGCAAACATTTTTTCACCCAATCTTGATGATTCTTTCAGGTATTGATCAGTACACCAAAACCACTTGGCTCACCAAATTTCGTTCTTCTAGGTTAAACCGTTCGTTTGTAGTAACCGTTTTCATTTTTAGGTTTCACTCTGTTTTCTCCTATATGGATACATGTATTTGGAACTCTAAATCAAACCCGGTTTGGGCTAGCTCTTTGAAACTTGACACAGTAAAGCAGTTTCGAGTTCTATCTCTATGGTTTCATTGCTGTTGATGTAGCCCTAAGCAGAGACTGGCGTGAATCACTTTCATGGAAAGGGTTTGCCAAGCTTCCAAAAAACTACCAGTTTCCTGAAATCTCAGCAAACATTTTTTCACGCAATCTTGATGATTCTTTCAGGTAATGATCAGTACACCAAAACCACTTGGCTCACCAAATCTCGTTCTTCTAGTTTAAACCGTTCGTTTGCAGTAACCGTTTTCATTTTTAGGTTTCACTCTGTTTTATCCTATACGGATGCATGTATTTGGAACTCTAAATCAAACACGCTTTGTGCTAGCTCTTTGAAACGTGACACAATAAAGAAGTTTCAAGTTCTATCTCTATGGTTTGTTTTCTGTTGATGTAGCCCTAAGCAGAGACTGGCGAGAATCACTTTCATGGAAAGGGGTTGCCAAGCTTCCAAAAAACTACGAGTTGCCTGAAATCTCAGCAAACATTTTTTGACCCAATCTTGATGATTCTTTCAGGTAATGATCAGTACACCAAAACCACTTGGCTCACCAAGTTTCGTTCTTCTAGGTTAAACCGTTCATTTGCAGTAACCGTTTTCAGTTTTAGGTTTCACTCTGTTTTCTCCTATAGGGATACATGTATTTGGAACTCTAAATCAAACACTGTTTGTGCTAGCTCTTTGAAATTTGACACAATAAAGCAGTATCGAGTTCTATCTGTATGGTTTGTGTGCTGTAGATGTAGCCCTAAGCAGGGACAGGCGAGAATCACTTTCATGGAAAGGGGTTGCCAAGCTTCCAAAAAACTACGAGTTGCCTGAAATTTCAGGAAGCATTTTTTCACGCAATCTTGATGATTCTTTCAGGTAATGATCAGTACACCAAAACCACTTGGCTCACCAAGTTTCGTTCTTCTAGGTTAAACCGTTCGTTTGCAGTAACCGTATTCATTTTTAGGTTTCACTCTGTTTTCTCCTATAGGGATACATGTATTTGGAACTCTAAATCAAAACCGGTTTGTGCTAGCTTTTTGAAACTTGACACAATAAAGCAGTATCAAGTCCTATCTCTATGGTTTGTTTTCTGTTGATGTAGCCCTAGGCAAAGACTGGCGAGAATCACTTTCATGGAAAGGGGTTGCCAAGCTTTCAAAAAACTACGAGTTGCCTGAAATCTCAGCAAACATTTTTTCACCCAATCTTGATGATTCTTTCAGGTAATGATCAGTACACCAAAACCACTTGGCTCACCAAATTTCGTTCTTCTAGGTTAAACCGTTCGTTTGCAGTAACCGTTTTCATTTTTAGGTTTCACTCTGTTTTCTCCTATATGGATACATGTATTTGGAACTCTAAATCAAACCCGGTTTGGGCTAGCTCTTTGAAACTTGACACAGTAAAGCAGTTTCGAGTTCTATCTCTATGGTTTCTTTGCTGTTAATGTAGCCCTAAGCAGAGACTGGCGTGAATCACTTTCATGGAAAGGGTTTGCCAAGCTTCCAAAAAACTGCCAGTTTCCTAAAATCTCAGGAAACATTTTTTCACGCAATCTTGATGATTCTTTCAGGTAATGATCAGTACACCAAAACCACTTGGCTCACCAAATTTCGTTCTTCTAGTTTAAACCGTTCGTTTGCAGGAACCGTTTTCATTTTTAGGTTTGACTCTGTTTTATCTTATATGGATGCATGTATTTGGAACTCTAAATCAAACACGCTTTGTGCTAGCTCTTTGAAACGTGACACAATAAAGCAGTTTCAAGTTCTATCTCTATGGTTTGTTTTCTGTTGATGTAGCCCTAAGCAGAGACTGGCGAGAATCACTTTCATGGAAAGGGGTTGCCAAGCTTCCAAAAAACTACGAGTTGCCTGAAATCTCAGCAAACATTTTTTCACCCAATCTTGATGATTCTTTCAGGTAATGATCAGTACACCAAAACCACTTGGCTCACCAAATTTTGTTCTTCTAGGTTAAACCATTCGTTTGCATTAACCGTTTTCATTTTTAGGTTTCACTCTGTTTTCTCTTATACGGATACATGTATTTGGATCTCTAAATCAAACACAGTTTGTGCTAGCTCTTTGAAACTGGACACAACAAATCAGTTTCAAGTTCTATCTGTATGGTTTGTTTGCTTTTGATGTAGCCCTAAGCAGAGACTGGCGAGAATCACTTTAATAAAAAGGGGTTGCCAAGCTTCCAAAAAACTACCAGTTTCCTGAAATCTCAGCAAACATTTTTTCACGCAATCTTGATGATTCTCTGGTAATGATCAGTACACCAAAACCACTTGGCTCACCAAATTTCGTTCTTCTAGGTTAAACTGTTCGTTTGCAGTAAGCGTTTTCATTTTTAGGTTTCACTCTGTTTTCTCCTATATGGATACATGTATTTGGAACTCTAAATCAAATCCGGTTTGTGCTAGCTCTTTGAAACTTGACACAATAAAGCAGTTTCAAGTTCTATCTCTATGGTTTGTTTTCTGTTGATGTAGCCCTAGGCAGAGACTGGCGAGAAACACTTTCATGGAAAGGGGTTGCCAAGCTTCCAAAAAAGTACGAGTTGCCTGAAATCTTAGCAAACATTTTTTCACCCAATCTTGATGATTCTTTCAGGTAATGATCAGTACACCAAAACCACTTGGCTCACCAAATTTCGTTCTTCTAGGTTAAACCGTTCGTTTGCAGTAACCGTTTTCATTTTTAGGTTTCACTCTGTTTTCTCCTATATGGATACATGTATTTGGAACTCTAAATCAAACCCGGTTTGGGCTAGCTCTTTGAAACTTGACACAGTAAAGCAGTTTCGAGTTCTATCTCTATGCTTTCATTGCTGTTGATGTAGCCCTAAGCAGAGACTGGCGAGAATCTCTGTCATGGAAAGGGGTTGCCAAGCTTCCAGAAAACTACGAGTTGCCTGAAATCTCAGCAAACATTTTTTCACCCAATCTTGATGATTCTTTCACGTAATGATCAGTACACCAAAACCACTTGGCTCACCAAATTTCGTTCTTCTAGGTTAAACCGTTCGTTTGCAGTAACCGTTTTCATTTTCAGGTTTCACTCTGTTTTCTCCTATATGGATACATGTATTTTGAACTCTAAATCAAACACAGTTTGTACTAGCTCTTTGAAACTGGACACAACAAAGCAGTTTCAAGTTCTATCTGTATGGTTTGTTTGCTTTTGATGTAGACCTAAGCAGAGACTGGCGAGAATCACTTTCATGGAAAGGGGTTGCCAAGCTTCCAAAAAACTACCAGTTTCCTGAAATCTCAGCAAACATTTTTTCACGCAATCTTGATGATTTTTTCTGATAAATTTCAGTACACCAAAACCACTTGGCTCACCAAATTTCGTTCTTCTAGGTTAAACCGTTCGTTTGCAGTAACCGTTTTCACTTTTAGGTTTCACTCTGTTTTCTCCTATATGGATACATGTATTTGGATCTCTAAATCAAACCCGGTTTGTGCTAGCTCTTTGAAACTTGACACAATAAAGCACTTTCAAGTTCTATCTCTATGGTTTGTCTTCTGTTGATGTAGCCCTAAGCAGAGACTGGCGAGAATCACTTTCATGGAAAGGCGTTGCCAAGCTTCAAAGAAAATTACGAGTTGCTTGAAATCTCAGCAAACATTTTTTCACCCAATTTTGATGATTCTTTCAGGTAATGATCAGTACACAAACACCACTTGGCTCCCCAAATTCGTTCTTCTAGGTTAAACCGTTCGTTTGCAGTAACCGTTTTCATTTTTAGGTTTCACTCTGTTTTCTCCTATACGGATACATGTATTTGGAACTCTAAATCAACACGGTTTGTGCTAGCTCTTTGAAACTTGACACAATAAAGCAGTTTCAAGTTCTATCTGTATGGTTTGTTTGCTGTTGATGTAGCCCTAAGCAGAGACTGGCGAGAATCACTTTCATGGAAAGGGGTTGCCAAGCTTCCAAAAAACTACCAGATTCCTGAAATCTCAGCAAACATTTTTTCACCCAATCTTGATGATTCTTTCAGGTAATGATCAGTACACTAAAACCACTTGGCTCACCAAATTTCGTTCTTCTAGTTTAAACCGTTCGTTTGCAGTAACCGTTTTTATTTTTAGGTTTCACTCTGTTTTATCCTATACGGATGCATGTATTTGGAACTCTAAATCAAAAACGATTTGTGCTAGCTCTTTGAAACGTGACATAATAAAGAAGTTTCAAGTTCTATCTTTATGGTTTGTTTTCTGTTGATGTAGCCCTAAGCAGAGACTGGCGAGAATCACTTTCATGGAAAGGGGTTGCCAAGGTTCCAAAAACTACGAGTTGCCTGAAATCTCAGCAAACATTTTTTGACCCAATCTTGATGATTCTTTCAGGTAATGATCAGTACACCAAAACCACTTGGCTCACCAAATTTCGTTCTTCTAGGTTAAACCGTTCGTTTGCAGTAACCGTTTTCATTTTTAGGTTTCACTCTGTTTTCTCCTATATAGATACATGTATTTGGAACGCTAAATCAAACACGGTTTGTGCTAGCTCTTTGAAACTTGACACAATAGAGCAGTTTCAAGTTCTGTCTCTATGGTTTGTTTGCTGTTGATGTAGAGCTAAGCAGAAACTGGCGAGAATCACTTTCATGGAAAGGGGTTGCCAAGCCTCCAAAAAACTACGAGTTGCCTGAAGTCTCAGCAAACATTTTTTCACCCAATCTTGATGATTCTTTCAGGTAATGATCAGTACACCAAAACCACTTGGCTCTATAAATTTCGTTCTTCTAGGTTAAACCGTTCATTTGAAGTAACCATTTTGATTTTTAGCTTTCACTCTGTATTCTCCTATATGGATACAAGTATTTGTAACTCTAAATCAAACACGGTTTGTGCTAGCTCTTTGAAACTTGACACAATAATGCAGTTTCAACTTCTATTTCTATGGTTTGTTTGCTGTTGATGTAGTCCTAAGAAGAGACTGGTGAGAAGCACTTTCATGGAAAGGGGTTGCCAAGCTTCCAAAAAACTACAAGTTTCCTGAAATCTCAGCAAACATTTTTTCACCCAATCTTGATGATTCCTTCAGGTGATGATCAGTACACCAAAATCACTTGGCTCACCAAATTTTGTTCTTCTAGGTTAAACCGTTCGTTTTCAGTAACCGTTTTCATTTTTAGGTTTCACTCTGTTTTCTCCTATACGGATACATGTATTTGGAACTCTAAATCAAACAAGGTTTGTGCTAGCTCTTTGAAACTTGAAACAATAGAGCAGTTTCAAGTTCTATCTCTGTGGTTTGTTTGCTGTTGATGTAGCCCTAAGCAGAGACTGGCGAGAATCACTTTCATGGAAAGGGGTTTCCAAGATTCCAAAAAACTACGAGTTGCCTGAAATCTCAGAAAACATTTATTCACCCAATCTTGATGATTCCTTCAGGTTCTGATCAGTATACCAAAACCACTTGGCTCACCAAATTTCCTTCGTCTAGGTTAAACAGTTCGATTTCAGTAACCGTTTTAATTTTTAGGTTTCACTCTGTTTTCTCCTATACGGACACAAGTATTTGGAACTCTAAATCAAACTCGGTTTTTGCTAGCTCTTTGAAACTTGACACAATAAAGCAGTTTCAAGTTCTATCTCTATGGTTTGTTTACTGTTGATGTAGCCCTTAGCAGAGACTGGCGAGAATCACTTCCATAGAAAGGAGTTGCCAAGCTTCCAAAAAACTAAGAGTTGCCTGAAATCTCAGCAAACATTTTTTCACCCAATCTTGATGATTCTTTCAGGTGATGATAAGTACACAAAACCACTTGGCTCACCAAAAGTCGTTCTTCTAGGTCGAACGGTTCGTTTGCAGTAACCGTTTTCATTTTTAGGTTTCACTCTGTTTTTTCCTATACAGATACATGTATTTGGAACTCTAAATCAAACACGGTTTGTGCTAGCTCTTTGAAACTTGACACAATAGAGCAGCTTCAAGTTCTATCTCTATGGTTTGTTTGCTGTTGATGTAGAGCTAAGCAGAGACTGGCGAGAATCACTTTCATGGAAAGGGGTTGCCAAGCTTCCAAAAAACTACGAGTTGCCAGAAATCTCAGCAAACATTTTTTCACCCAATCATGATGATTCCTTCAGGTGATGATCAGTACACCAAAATCACTTGGCTCACCAAATTTTGTTCTTCTAGGTTAAACCGTTCGTTTGCATTAACCGTTTTCATTTTTAGGTTTCACTCTGTTTTCTCCTATACGGATACATGTATTTGGAACTCTAAATCAAACACAGTTTGTGCTAGCTCTTTGAAACTGGACACAACAAATCAGTTTCAAGTTCTATCTGTATGGTTTGTTTGCTTTTGATGTAGCCCTAAGCAGAGACTGGCGAGAATCACTTTAATAAAAAGGGGTTGCCAAGCTTCCAAAAAACTACCAGTTTCCTGAAATCTCAGCAAACATTTTTTCACGCAATCTTGATGATTCTCTGGTAATGATCAGTACACCAAAACCACTTGCCTCACCAAATTTCGTTCTTCTAGGTTAAACTGTTCGTTTGCAGTAAGCGTTTTCATTTTTAGGTTTCACTCTGTTTTCTCCTATAAGGATACATGTATTTGGAACTCTAAATCAAACCCGGTTTGTGCTAGCTCTTTGAAACTTGACACAATAAAGCAGTTTCAAGTTCTATCTCTATGGTTTGTTTTCTGTTGATGTAGCCCTAGGCAGAGACTGGCGAAAAACACTTTCATGGAAAGGGGTTGCCAAGCTTCCAAAAAAGTACGAGTTGCCTGAAATCTTAGCAAACATTTTTTCACCCAATCTTGATGATTCTTTCAGGTAATGATCAGTACACCAAAACCACTTGGCTCACCAAATTTCGTTCTTCTAGGTTAAACCGTTCGTTTGCAGTAACCGTTTTCATTTTTAGGTTTCACTCTGTTTTCTCCTATATGGATACATGTATTTGGAACTCTAAATCAAACCCGGTTTGGGCTAGCTCTTTCAAACTTGACACAGTAAAGCAGTGTCGAGTTCTATCTCTATGCTTTCATTGCTGTTGATGTAGCCCTAAGCAGAGACTGGCGAGAATCTCTGTCATGGAAAGGGGTTGCCAAGCTTCCAGAAAACTACGAGTTGCCTGAAATCTCAGCAAACATTTTTTCACCCAATCTTGATGATTCTTTCACGTAATGATCAGTACACCAAAACCACTTGGCTCACCAAATTTCGTTCTCCTAGGTTAAACCGTTCGTTTGCAGTAACCGTTTTCATTTTTAGGTTTCACTCTGTTTTCTCCTATATGGATACATGTATTTGGAACTCTAAATCAAACACAGTTTGTACTAGCTCTTTGAAACTGGACACAACAAAGCAGTTTCAAGTTCTATCTGTATGGTTTGTTTGCTTTTGATGTAGACCTAAGCAGAGACTGGCGAGAATCACTTTCATGGAAAGGGGTTGCCAAGCTTCCAAAAAACTACCAGTTTCCTGAAATCTCAGCAAACATTTTTTCACGCAATCTTGATGATTTTTTCTGGTAAATTTCAGTACACCAAAACCACTTGGCTCACCAAATTTCGTTCTTCTAGGTTAAACCGTTCGTTTGCAGTAACCGTTTTCACTTTTAGGTTTCACTCTGTTTTCTCCTATATGGATACATGTATTTGGATCTCTAAATCAAACCCGGTTTGTGCTAGCTCTTTGAAACTTGACACAATAAAGCACTTTCAAGTTCTATCTCTATGGTTTGTCTTCTGTTGATGTAGCCCTAAGCAGAGACTGGCGAGAATCACTTTCATGGAAAGGCGTTGCCAAGCTTCAAAGAAAATTACGAGTTGCTTGAAATCTCAGCAAACATTTTTTCACCCAATTTTGATGATTCTTTCAGGTAATGATCAGTACACCAAAACCACTTGGCTCACCAAATTCGTTCTTCTAGGTTAAACCGTTCGTTTGCAGTAACCGTTTTCATTTTTAGGTTTCACTCTGTTTTCTCCTATACGGATACATGTATTTGGAACTCTAAATCAACACGGTTTGTGCTAGCTCTTTGAAACTTGACACAATAAAGCAGTTTCAAGTTCTATCTGTATGGTTTGTTTGCTGTTGATGTAGCCCTAAGCAGAGACTGGCGAGAATCACTTTCATGGAAAGGGGTTGCCAAACTTCCAAAAAACTACCAGTTTCCTGAAATCTCAGCAAACATTTTTTCACCCAATCTTGATGATTCTTTCAGGTAATGATCAGTACACCAAAACCACTTGGCTCACCAAATTTCGTTCTTCTAGTTTAAACCGTTCGTTTGTAGTAACCGTTCTTATTTTTAGGTTTCACTCTGTTTTATCCTATACGGATGCATGTATTTGGAACTCTAAATCAAAAACGCTTTGTGCTAGCTCTTTGAAACGTGACACAATAAAGAAGTTTCAAGTTCTATCTTTATGGTTTGTTTTCTGTTGATGTAGCCCTAAGCAGAGACTGGCGAGAATCACTTTCATGGAAAGGGGTTGCCAAGGTTCCAAAAACTACGAGTTGCCTGAAATCTCAGCAAACATTTTTTGACCCAATCTTGATGATTCTTTCAGGTAATGATCAGTACACCAAAACCACTTGGCTCACCAAATTTCGTTCTTCTAGGTTAAACCGTTCGTTTGCAGTAACCGTTTTCATTTTTAGGTTTCACTCTGTTTTCTCCTATATAGATACATGTATTTGGAACGCTAAATCAAACACGGTTTGTGCTAGCTCTTTGAAACTTGACACAATAGAGCAGTTTCAAGTTCTGTCTCTATGGTTTGTTTGCTGTTGATGTAGAGCTAAGCAGAAACTGGCGAGAATCACTTTCATGGAAAGGGGTTGCCAAGCCTCCAAAAAACTACGAGTTGCCTGAAGTCTCAGCAAACATTTTTTCACCCAATCTTGATGATTCTTTCAGGTAATGATCAGTACACCAAAACCACTTGGCTCTATAAATTTCGTTCTTCTAGGTTAAACAGTTCGTTTGAAGTAACCGTTTTGATTTTTAGCTTTCACTCTGTATTCTCCTATATGGATACAAGTATTTGTAACTCTAAATCAAACACGGTTTGTGCTAGCTCTTTGAAACTTGACACAATAATGCAGTTTCAACTTCTATTTATATGGTTTGTTTGCTGTTGATGTAGTCCTAAGAAGAGACTGGTGAGAAGCACTTTCATGGAAAGGGGTTGCCAAGCTTCCAAAAAACTACAAGTTTCCTGAAATCTCAGCAAACATTTTTTCACCCAATCTTGATGATTCCTTCAGGTGATGATCAGTACACCAAAATCACTTGGCTCACCAAATTTCGTTCTTCTAGGTTAAACCGTTCGTTTTCAGTAACCGTTTTCATTTTTAGGTTTCACTCTGTTTTCTCCTACACGGATACATGTATTTGGAACTCTAAATCAAACAAGGTTTGTGCTAGCTCTTTGAAACTTGAAACAATAGAGCAGTTTCAAGTTCTATCTCTGTGGTTTGTTTGCTGTTGATGTAGCCCTAAGCAGAGACTGGCGAGAATCACTTTCATGGAAAGGGGTTTCCAAGATTCCAAAAAACTACGAGTTGCCTGAAATCTCAGAAAACATTTTTCACCCAATCTTGATGATTCCTTCAGGTTCTGATCAGTATACCAAAACCACTTGGCTCACCAAATTTCCTTCTTCTAGGTTAAACAGTTCGATTTCAGTAACCGTTTTCATATTTAGGTTTCACTCTGTTTTCACCTATGCGGATACATGTATTTGGAACTCTAAATCAAACATGGTTTGTGCTAGCTCTTTGAAACTTGACAATATAAAGCAGTTTCAAGTTCTATCTCTATGGTTTGTTTGCTGTTGTTGTAGCCCTAAGCAGAGACTGGCGAGAATCACTTTAATGGAAAGGGGTTGCCAAGCTTCCAATAAACTACAAGTTGCCAGAAATCTCAGCAAACATTTTTTCATCCAATCTTGATGATTCTTTCAGGTAATGATCAGTATACAAAAACCACTTGGCTCACTAAATTTCGTTCTTCTAGGTTAAACCGTTTGTTTGCAGTAACCGTTTTCATTTTTAGCTTTCACTCTGTTTTCTCCTATACGGATACATGTATTAGGAACTCTAAATCAAACAGAGTTTGTGCTACCTCTTTGAAACTTGACCCAATAAAGCAGTTTCAAGTTCTATCTCTATGGTTTGTTTGCTGTTGATGTAGCCCAAAGCAAGACAGGCGAGAGTCACTTTCATGGAAAGGGGTTGCCAAGCTTCCAAATAAGTACGAGTTGCCTGAAATCTCAGCAAACATTTTTTCACCCAATCTTGATGATTCTTTCAGGTAATCATCAGTACACCAAAACAACTTGGCTCACCAAATGTCGTTCTTCTAGGTTAAACCGTTCGTTTGCAGAAACCGTTTACATTTTTAAGTTTCACTCCGTTTTCTCCTATATGAATACATGTATTTGGAACTCTAAATCAAACACGGTTTGTGCTATCTCTTTGAAACTTGACAAAATAAAGCAGTTTCAAGTTCTATCTCTATCGTTTGTTTGCTGTTGATGTAGCCCTAAGCAGAGACTGGCGAGAATCACTTTCATGGAAAGGGGTGGCTAAGCTTCCAAAAAACTTCGAGTTGCCTGAAATCTCAGCAAACATTTTTTCACCCAATTTTGATGATTCTTTCAGGTAATGATCATTATACAAAAACAACTTGGCTTACCAAATTTCGTTCTTCTAGGTTCAACCGTTTGTTTGCAGTAACCGTTTTCATTTTTCGGTTGCACTCTGTTTTCTCCTATATGGATACATGTATTTGGAACTCTAAATCAAACACGGTTTGTGCTAGCTCTTTGAAACTTGACACAATAAAGCAGTTTCAAGTTCTATCTCTATGGTTTGTTTGCTGTTGATGTAGCCCTAAGGAGAGACTGGCGAGAATCAATTTCATGGAAAGGGGTTGCCAAGCTTCCAAAAAACTACGAGTTGCCTCAAATCTCAGCAAACATTTTTTCACCCAATCTTGATGCTTCTTTAAGGTAATGATCAGTACACCAAAACCTCTTGTCTCACCAAATTTTGTTCTTCTAGGTTAAACCGTTCGTTTGCAGTAACCGTTTTCATTTTTAGCTTTCACTCTGTTTTCTCCTATATGGATACATGTATTTGGAACTCTAAATCAAACAGGGTTTGTGCTAGCTCTTTGAAACTTGACACAATAAAGCAGTTTCAAGTTCTATCTCTATGGTTTGTTTGCTGTTGATGTAGCCCTAAGCAAGACAGGCGAGAGTCACTTTCATGGAAAGGGGTTGCCAAGCTTCCAAAAAACTATGAGTTGCCTGAAATCTCAGCAAATATTTGTTAACCCAATCTTTATGATTCTTTCAGGTAATGATCAGTATACAAAAACCACTTGGCTCACCAAATTTCGTTCTTCTAGGTTAAACCGTTCATTTGCAGTAACCGTTTTCATTTTTAGCTTTCACTCTGTTTTCTCCTATACGAATACATGTATTTGGAACTCTAAATCAAACAGGGTTTGTGGTAGCTCTTTGAAACTTGACCCAATAAAGCAGTTTCAAGTTCTATTTTTATGGATTGTTTGCTGTTGATGTAGCCCTAAGCAGAGACTGGCGAGAGTCACTTTCATGGAAAAGGGTTGCCAAGCTTCCAAAAAACTTCGAGTTGCCTGAAATCTCAGCAAACATTTTTTCACCCAATCTTGATGATTCTTTCAGGTAATGAATAGTACACCAAAACCACTTGGCTCACCAAATTTCATTCTTAAAGTTTAAACCGTTCGTTTGCAATAACCCTTTTCATTTTTATGTTTCACTCTGTTTTCACCAATATGGATACATGTATTTGGAACTCTAAATCAAACACGGTTTGTGCTAGCTCTTTGAAACTTGACAAAATAAAGCAGTTTCAAGTTCTATCTCTATCGTTTGTTTGCTCTTGATGTAGCCCTAAGCAGAGACTGGCGAGAATCACTTTCATGGAAAGGGGTTGCCAAGCTTCCACAAAACTACGAGTTGCCTGAATTCTCAGCAAACATTTTTTAACCCAATCTTGATGATTCTTTCAGCAAATGATCAGTACACCAAAACAACTTGGCTCACCAAATTTCGTTCTTCTAGGTTAAACCGTTCGTTTGCAGTAACCGTTTTCATATTTAGGTTTCACTCTGTTTTCACCTATGCGGATACATGTATTTGGAACTCTAAATCAAACATGGTTTGTGCTAGCTCTTTGAAACTTGACAATATAAAGCAGTTTCAAGTTCTATCTCTATGGTTTGTTTGCTGTTGTTGTAGCCTTAAGCAGAGACTGGCGAGAATCACTTTCATGGAAAGGGGTTGCCAAGCTTCCAAAAAACTTCGAGTTGCCTGATATCTCAGCAAACATTTTTTCACCCAATCTTGATGATTTTTTCAGGTAATGATCAGTACACCAAAACCTCTTGGCTAACCAAATTTCGTTCTTCTAGTTTAAACTTTTCATCGCAGAAACCGTTTTCATTTTTAGGTTTCACTCCGTTTTCTCCTATATGGATACATGTATTTGGAACTCTAAATCAAACACGGTTTGTGCTAGCTCTTTGAAACTTGACCCAATAAAGCAGTGTCAAGTTCTATCTCTATAATTTGTTTGCTGTTGATGTAGCCCTAAGCAGAGACTGGCGAGAGTCACTTTCATGAAAAGGGGTTGCCAAGCTTCCAAAAAACTACGGGTTCCCTGAAATCTCAGCAAATATTTTTTCACCCAATCTTGATGATTCTTTCAGGTAATGATCAGTACACCAAAACCACTTGGCTCACCAAATTTCGTTCTTCTAGGTTAAACAGTTCGTTTGCAGTAACCCTTTTTATTTTTAGGTTTCACTCTGTTTTCTCCTATACGAATACATGTATTTGGAACTCTAAATCCAACACGGTTTGTGCTAGCTCTTTGAAACTTGACCCAATAAAGCAGTTACAAGTTGTATCTTTATGGTTTGTTTGCTGTCGATGTAGCCCTAAGCAGAGACTGGCGAGAATCACCTTCATGGAAAGGGGTTGACAAGCTTCCAAAAAACTGTGTGTTGCTTGAAATCTCAGCAAAACTTTTTTCACCCAATCTTGATGATTTTTTCAGGTAATGATCAGTACACCAAAAACATTTGGCTCACCAAATTTCGTTCTTCTAGGTTAAACAGTTCGTTTGCAGTAACCGTTTTCATTTTAAGCTTTCACTCCGTTTTCTCCTATACGGATACATGTATTTGGAATTCTAAATCAAACACGGTTTGTGCTAGCTCTTTGAAACTTGACACAATAAAGAAGTTAAAAGTTCTATCTCTATGATTTGTTTTCTGTTGATGTAACCCTAAGCAGAAACTGGCGAGAATCACTTTCATGGAAAAAAGTTGCCAAGATTCCAAAAAACTACGAGTTGCCTGAAATCTCAGCAAACATTTTTTCACCCAATCTTGATGCTTCTTTCAGGTAATGATCAGTACACCAAAACAACTTGGCTCACCAAATTTCGTTCTTCTAGGTTAAACCGTTCGTTTGCAGTAATCGTTTTCATTTTTAGCTTTCACTATGTTTTCCCGTATGTGGATTCATGTATTTGGAACTCTAAATCAAACACGGTTTGTGCTAGCTCTTTGAAACTTGACACAATAAAGCAGTGTCAAGTTCTATCTCTCCGGTTTGTTTGCTGTTGATGAAGTGCTAAGCAGAGACTGGCGAGAATCACTTCCATGGAAAGGTGTTGCCAAGCTTCCAATAAACTACGAGTTGCCTGAAATCTCAGCAAACATTCTTCTAAACCAATCTTGATGATTCTTTCAGATAATGACCAGTACACCAAAACCACTTGGCTCACCAAGTTTCGTTCTTCTAGGTTAAACCGTTCGTTTGCAGTAACCGTTTTCATTTTTAGGTTTCACTCTTTTTTCTCCTATAGGGATACATGTATTTGGAACTCTAAATCAAACACGGTTTGTGCTAGCTCTTTGAAACTTGACACAATAGAGCAGTTTGAAGTTCTATCTCTATTTTTTTTTTTTTTTTTTTTTTTTTTTTGCTGTTGATGTAGCCTTAAGCAGAGATTGGCGAGAATCACTTTCATGGAAAGTGGTTGCCAAGCTTCCAAAAAACTACGAGTTGCCTGAAATCTCAGCAAACATTTTTTCACCCAATCTTGATGATTCTTTCAGGTAATGATCAGTACACCAAAACCACTTGGCTCACCAAATTTCGTTCTTCTAGGTTAAACCGTTCGTTTGCAGTAACCGTTTTCATTTTTAGGTTTTACTCTCTTTTCCCCTCTGCGAATACATGTATTTGGAACTCTAAATCAAACACGGTTTGTGCTAGCTCTTTGAAACTTGACACAATAAAGCAGTTTCAAGTTCTATCTCTATTGTTTTTTTGCTGTTGATGTAACCCTAAGCAGAGACTGTCGAGAATCACTTTCATGGAAAGGGGTTGTCAAGCTTCCAAAAAACTACGAGTTGCCTGAAATCTCAGCAAATATTTTTTCACCCAATCTTGATGATTCTTTCAGGTAATGATCAGTACACCAAAACCACTTGGCTCACCAAATTTCGTTCTTCTAGGTTAAACCGTTCGTTTGCAGTAACCGTTTTCATTTTTAGGTTTTACTCTGTTTTCTCCTATGTGGATACATGTATTTGGAACTGTAAATTAAACACGGTTTGTGCTAGCTCTTTGAAACTTGACACAATAAAGCAGTTTCAAGTTGTATCTCTATGGTTTGTTTGCTGTTGATGTAGCCCTAAGCAGACACTGGTGAAAATCACTTTTATTGAAAGGGGTTGCCAAGCTTCTAAAAAACTACGAGTTGCCTGAAATCTCAGCAAACATTTTTTTACCCAATTTGGATGATTCTTTCAGGTAATGATCAGTACATCTAAAACCACTTGGCTCACCAAATTTCGTTCTTCTAGGTTAAACCATTTGTTTGTAGTAACCGTTTTCATTTTTAGGTTTCACTCAGTTTTCCCCTATACAGATACATGTATTTTGAATCTAAATCAAACACGGTTTGTGCTAGCTCTTTGAAACTTGACACAATAAAGCAGTTTCAAGTTCTATCTCTATGGTTTGTTTGCTGTTGATGTAGCCCTAAGCAGAGACTGGCGAGAATCACTTTCATGGAAAGGGGTTGCCAAGTTTCCAAAAAACTACGAGTTGCCTGAAATCTCAGCAAACATTTTTTCACCCAATCTTGATGATTCTTTCAGGTAATGATCAGTACACCAAAACCACTTGGCTCACCAAATTTCGTTCTTCTAGTTTAAACCGTTCGTTTGCAGTAACCGTTTTCATTTTTAGGTTTTACTCTCTTTTCCCCTCTGCGAATACATGTATTTGGAACTCTAAATCAAACACGGTTTGTGCTAGCTCTTTGAAACTTGACACAATAAAGCAGTTTCAAGTTCTATCTCTATTGTTTTTTTGCTGTTGATGTAACCCTAAGCAGAGACTGTCGAGAATCACTTTCATGGAAAGGGGTTGTCAAGCTTCCAAAAACTACGAGTTGCCTGAAATCTCAGCAAATATTTTTTCACCCAATCTTGATGATTCTTTCAGGTAATGATCAGTACACCAAAACCACTTGGCTCACCAAATTTCGTTCTTCTAGGTTAAACCGTTCGTTTGCAGTAACCGTTTTCATTTTTAGGTTTTACTCTGTTTTCTCCTATGTGGATACATGTATTTGGAACTGTAAATTAAACACGGTTTGTGCTAGCTCTTTGAAACTTGACACAATAAAGCAGTTTCAAGTTCTATCTCTATGGTTTGTTTGCTGTTGATGTAGCCCTAAGCAGACACTGGTGAAAATCACATTTATTGAAAGGGGTTGCCAAGCTTCTAAAAAACTACGAGTTGCCTGAAATCTCAGGAAACATTTTTTCACCCAATTTGGATGATTCTTTCTGGTAATTATCAGTACATCTAAAACCACTTGGCTCACCAAATTTCGTTCTTCTAGGTTAAACCATTTGTTTGCAGTAACCGTTTTCATTTTTAGGTTTCACTCAGTTTTCCCCTATACAGATACATGTATTTGGAATCTAAATCAAACACGGTTTGCGCTAGCTCTTTGAAACTTGACACAATAAAGCAGTTTCAAGTTCTATCTCTATGGTTTGTTTGCTGTTGATGTAGCCCTAAGCAGAGACTGGCGAGAATCACTTTCATGGAAAGGGGTTTCCAAGCTTCCAAAAAACTACGAGTTGCCTGAAATCTCAGCAAACATTTTTTCACCCAATCTTGATGATTCTTTCAGGTAATGATCAGTACACCAAAACCACTTGGCTCACCAAATTTCCTTCTTCTAGGTTAAACCGTTCGTTTGCAGTAACCTTTTTCATTTTTAGCTTTCACTCTGTTTTCCCATATACGGATACATGTATTTGGAACTCTAAATCAAACACGGTTTGTGCTAGCTCTTTGAACCTTGACAGAATAAAGCAGTTTCAAGTTCTATCTCTATGGTTTGTTTGCTGTTGATGTAGCCTTAAGAAAAGACTGGCGAGAATCACTTTCATGGAAAGGGGTTGCCAACCTTCCAAAAAACTACGAGTTGCCTAAAATCTCAGCAAACATTTCTTCACACAATCTTGATGATTCTTTCAGGTAATTATCAGTACACCAAAACCACTTGGCTCACCAAATTTCGTTCTTCTGGGTTAAACCGTTCTTTTGCAATAACCGTTTTCATTTTTAGGTTTCCCTCTGTTTTCCCAAATGCAAATACATATATTTGGAACTCTAAATCAAAAACGGTTTGTGCTGGCTCTTTGAAACTTGACACAATAAAGCAGTTTCAAGTTCTATCTCTATGGTTTGTTTGCTGTTCATGTATCCCTAAGAAGAGACTGGCGATAATCACTTTCATGGAAAGGGTTTGCCAAGCTTTCAAAAAACTACGATTTGCCTGAAATCTCAGCAAACATTTTTTCACCCAATCTTGATGATTCTTTCATGTAATGATCAGTACACCAAAACAACTTGGCTCACCAAATTTCGTTCTTCTAGGTTAAACCGTTCGTTTACAGTAACCGTTTTCATTTTAAGGTTTCACTCTGTTTTCTCCTATGCAGATACATGTATTTGGAACTCTAAATCAAACACGGTTAATGCTAGCTCTTTGAAACTTGACACAATAGAGCAGTTTCAAGTTCTATCTCTATGGTTTGTTTGCTGTTGTTGTAGCCCTAAGCAGAGACTGGCGAGAATCTCTTTCATGGAAAGGGGTTGCCAAGCTTCCATAAAACTACGAGTTGCTTGAAATCTCAGCAACATTTTTTCACCCAATCTTGATGATTCATTCAGGTAATGATCAGTACACCAAAACCACTTGGCGCACCAAATTTTGTTCTTCTAGGTTAAAACGTTCGTTTGCAGTAACCGTTTTGATTTTTAGGTTTCACTCTGTTTTCCCCTATACAGATACATGTATTTTGAATCTAAATCAAACACGGTTTGTGCTAGCTCTTTGAAACTTGACACAATAAAGCAGTTTCAAGTTCTATCTCTATGGTTTGTTTGCTGTTGATGTAGCCCTAAGCAGAGACTGGCGAGAATCACTTTCATGGAAAGGGGTTGCCAAGTTTCCAAAAAACTACGAGTTGCCTGAAATCTCAGCAAACATTTTTTCACCCAATCTTGATGATTCTTTCAGGTAATGATCAGTACACCAAAACCACTTGGCTCACCAAATTTCGTTCTTCTAGTTTAAACCGTTCGTTTGCAGTAACCGTTTTCATTTTTAGGTTTTACTCTCTTTTCCCCTCTGCGAATACATGTATTTGGAACTCTAAATCAAACACGGTTTGTGCTAGCTCTTTGAAACTTGACACAATAAAGCAGTTTCAAGTTCTATCTCTATTGTTTTTTTGCTGTTGATGTAACCCTAAGCAGAGACTGTCGAGAATCACTTTCATGGAAAGGGGTTGTCAAGCTTCCAAAAAACTACGAGTTGCCTGAAATCTCAGCAAATATTTTTTCACCCAATCTTGATGATTCTTTCAGGTAATGATCAGTACACCAAAACCACTTGGCTCACCAAATTTCGTTCTTCTAGGTTAAACCGTTCGTTTGCAGTAACCGTTTTCATTTTTAGGTTTTACTCTGTTTTCTCCTATGTGGATACATGTATTTGGAACTGTAAATTAAACACGGTTTGTGCTAGCTCTTTGAAACTTGACACAATAAAGCAGTTTCAAGTTCTATCTCTATGGTTTGTTTGCTGTTGATGTAGCCCTAAGCAGACACTGGTGAAAATCACATTTATTGAAAGGGGTTGCCAAGCTTCTAAAAAACTACGAGTTGCCTGAAATCTCAGGAAACATTTTTTCACCCAATTTGGATGATTCTTTCTGGTAATTATCAGTACATCTAAAACCACTTGGCTCACCAAATTTCGTTCTTCTAGGTTAAACCATTTGTTTGCAGTAACCGTTTTCATTTTTAGGTTTCACTCAGTTTTCCCCTATACAGATACATGTATTTGGAATCTAAATCAAACACGGTTTGCGCTAGCTCTTTGAAACTTGACACAATAAAGCAGTTTCAAGTTCTATCTCTATGGTTTGTTTGCTGTTGATGTAGCCCTAAGCAGAGACTGGCGAGAATCACTTTCATGGAAAGGGGTTTCCAAGCTTCCAAAAAACTACGAGTTGCCTGAAATCTCAGCAAACATTTTTTCACCCAATCTTGATGATTCTTTCAGGTAATGATCAGTACACCAAAACCACTTGGCTCACCAAATTTCCTTCTTCTAGGTTAAACCGTTCGTTTGCAGTAACCTTTTTCATTTTTAGCTTTCACTCTGTTTTCCCATATACGGATACATGTATTTGGAACTCTAAATCAAACACGGTTTGTGCTAGCTCTTTGAACCTTGACAGAATAAAGCAGTTTCAAGTTCTATCTCTATGGTTTGTTTGCTGTTGATGTAGCCTTAAGAAAAGACTGGCGAGAATCACTTTCATGGAAAGGGGTTGCCAACCTTCCAAAAAACTACGAGTTGCCTAAAATCTCAGCAAACATTTCTTCACACAATCTTGATGATTCTTTCAGGTAATTATCAGTACACCAAAACCACTTGGCTCACCAAATTTCGTTCTTCTGGGTTAAACCGTTCTTTTGCAATAACCGTTTTCATTTTTAGGTTTCCCTCTGTTTTCCCAAATGCAAATACATATATTTGGAACTCTAAATCAAAAACGGTTTGTGCTGGCTCTTTGAAACTTGACACAATAAAGCAGTTTCAAGTTCTATCTCTATGGTTTGTTTGCTGTTCATGTATCCCTAAGAAGAGACTGGCGATAATCACTTTCATGGAAAGGGTTTGCCAAGCTTTCAAAAAACTACGATTTGCCTGAAATCTCAGCAAACATTTTTTCACCCAATCTTGATGATTCTTTCATGTAATGATCAGTACACCAAAACAACTTGGCTCACCAAATTTCGTTCTTCTAGGTTAAACCGTTCGTTTACAGTAACCGTTTTCATTTTAAGGTTTCACTCTGTTTTCTCCTATGCAGATACATGTATTTGGAACTCTAAATCAAACACGGTTAATGCTAGCTCTTTGAAACTTGACACAATAGAGCAGTTTCAAGTTCTATCTCTATGGTTTGTTTGCTGTTGTTGTAGCCCTAAGCAGAGACTGGCGAGAATCTCTTTCATGGAAAGGGGTTGCCAAGCTTCCATAAAACTACGAGTTGCTTGAAATCTCAGCAACATTTTTTCACCCAATCTTGATGATTCATTCAGGTAATGATCAGTACACCAAAACCACTTGGCGCACCAAATTTTGTTCTTCTAGGTTAAAACGTTCGTTTGCAGTAACCGTTTTGATTTTTAGGTTTCACTCTGTTTTCCCCTATACAGATACATATATTTGGAACTCTAAATCAAACACGGTTTGTGCTAGCTCTTTCAAACTTGACACAATAAAGAGTTTCAAGCTCTATCTCTATGGTTTGTTAGCTGTTGATGTAGCCGTAGGCAGAGACTGGCGAGAATCACTTTCATGGAAAGGGGTTGCCAAGCTTCCAAAAAACTACCAGTTGCCTGAAATCTCAGCAAACATTTTTTCACCCAATCTTGATGATTCTTTCAGGTAATGATCAGTACACCAAAACCATTTGGGTCAACAAATTTCGTTCTTCTAGGTTAAACCGTTCGTTCATAGTAACCGTTTTCATTTTTAGCTTTCACTCTGTTTTCTCCTATAGGAATACTTGTATTTGGAACTCTAAATCGAACACTGTTTGTGCTAACTCTTTGAAACTTGACACAATAAAGCAGTTTCACGTTCTATCTCTATGGTTTGTTTGCTGTTGATGTAGCCCTAAGCAGAGACTGGAGAGAATCACTTTCATGGAAAGGGGTTGCCAAGTTTCCAAAAAACTACGAGTTGCCTGAAATCTCAGCAAACATTGTTTCACCCAATCTTGATGATTCTTTCAGGTAAGGATCAGTACACCAAAACCATTTGGCTCACCAAATTTCGTTCATCTAGGTTAAACCGTTCGTTTGCAGTCACCGTTTTCATTTTTTGCTTACACTTTGTTTTCTCCTATACGGATACATGTATTTGAAACTCTAAATCAAACACGGTTTGTGCTAGCTCTTTGAAACTTGACACAATAAAACAGTTTCAAGATCTATCTCTATGGTTTGTTTGCTGTTGATGTAGCCCTTAGCAGAGACTGGCGAGAGTCACTTTCATGGAAAGGGGTTGCCAAGCTTCCAAAAAACTACGAGTTGCCTGAAATCGCAGAGAACATTTTTTCTCCCTATCTTGAGAATTCTTCCAGGTAATGATCAGTACAGCAAAACCACTTGGCTCACCAAATTTTGTTCTTCTAGTTTAAACCGTTCGTTTGCAGTAACCGTTTTCAATTTTCGCTTTCACTCTGTTTTCTCCTATGCCGATACATGTATTTGGAACTCTAAATCAAACACGGTTAGTGCTAGCTCTTTGAAACTTGACACAATAAAGCAGTTTCAAGTTCTATCTCTATGGTTTGTTTGCTGTTGATGTAGCCCTAAGCAGAGACTGGCGAGAATCACTATCATGGAAAGGGGTTGCCAAGCTTCCAAAAAACTACGAGTTGGCTGGAATCTCAGCAAACATTTTTTAACCCAATCTTGATGATTCTTTCAGGTAACGATCAGTACACCAAAATCACTTGGCTAACTAAATTTCGTTCTTCTAGGTTAAACCGTTCGTTTGCAATAACCGTTTTCATTTTTAGCTTTCACTGTGTTTTCTCCTAAACGGATACATGTATTTGGAACTCTAAATCAAACATGGTTTGTGTTAGCTCTTTGAAAGTTGACACAATAAAACAGTTTCAAGATCTATCTCTATGGATTTTTTGCTGTTGATGTAGCCCTAAGCAGATACGGGCGAGAATCACTTTCATGGAAAGGGGTTGCCAAGCTTCCAAAATCTACGAGTTGCCTGAAATCTCAGCAAACATTTTTTCTCCCAATCTTCAGGATTCTTTCAGGTAATGATCAGTACACCAAAAACACTTGGCTGACCAAATTTCGTTCTTCTAGGTTAAACCGTTCGTTTGCAGTAACCGTTTTCATTTTTAGCTTTCACGCTTTTTTCTCCCATACGGATACATGTATTTAAAACACTAAATCAAACAAGGTTTGTGCTAGCTCTTTGAAACTTGACACAATAAAGCAGTACCAAGTTCTATCTCTATGGTTGGTTTGCTGTTGATGTAGCCCTAAGCAAAGACTGGCGAGAATCACTTTCATGGAAAGGGGTTGCCAAGCTTCCAAAAAACTACGAGTTTTCTGAAATCTCAGCAAACATTTTTTCACCCAATCTTGATGATTCTTTCAGGTAATGATCAGTACACCAAAACCACTTGGCTGACCAAATTTCGTTCTTCTAGGTTAAACCATTCGTTTGCAGTAACCGTTTTCATTTTTAGCTTTCACTCTGTTTTCTCCTAAACGAATACATGTATTTGGAACTCTAAATCAAACACGGTTTGTGCTAGCTCTTTGAAACTTGACACAATAAAGCAGTTTCAAGTTCTATCCCTATGGTTTGTTTGTTGTTGATGTAGCCCTAAGCAGAGACTGTCGAGAATCACTTTCATGGAAAGGGGTTGCCAAGCTTCCAATAAACTACGAGTTGCCTGAAATCTCAGGAAATATTTTTCACCCAATCTTGATGATTCTTTCAGGTAATGATCAGTACACCAAAACCACTTGGCTCACCAAATTTCATTCTTCTAGGTTAAACCGTTCGTTTGCAGTATCCGTTTTCATTTTTAGCTTTCACTCTGTTTTTTCCCATATGGATACATGTATTTAAAACTCTAAATCAAACACGGTTTGTGCTAGCTCTTTGACACTTGACACAATAAAGCAGTTTCAAGTTCTATCTCTATGGTTTTTTTGCTGTTGATGTAGCCCTAAGCAAAGACTGCCGAGAATCACTATCATGGAAAGGGGTTGCCAAGCTTCCAAAAAACTACGAGTTGCCTGAAATCTAAGCAAACATTTTTTCTCCCAATCTTGATGATTCTTTCAGGTAATGATCGGTACACCAAAACCACTTGGCTCACCAAATTTCGTTCTTCCAGGTTAAACCGTTCGTTTGCTGTAACCGTTTTTATTTTTACTTTCACTCTGTTATCTTCTATACAGATACATGTATTTGGAACTCTAAATCAAACACGGTTTGTGCTAGCTCTTTGAAACTTGACACAATAAAGAAGTGACAAGTTCTATCTCTATGGTTTGTTTGCTCTTGATGTAGACCTAAAGAGAGACTGGCGAGAATCACTTTCATAGAAAGGGGTTGCCAAGCTTCCAAATAACTACGAGTTTTCTGAAATCTCAGCAAACATTTTTTCACCCAATCTTGATGATTCTTTCAGGTAATGATCAGTACACCAAAAACACTTGGCTCACCAAATTTCGTTCTTCTATGTTAAACCGTTCGTTTGCAGTAACCGTTTTTATTTTTAGCTTTCACTGTGTTTTCTCCTAAACGAATACATGTATTTGGAACTCTAAATCAAACACGGTTTGTGCTAGCTCTTTGAAAGTTGACACAATAAACCAGTTTCAAGATCTATCTCTATGGATTTTTTGCTGTTGATGTAGCCCTAAGCAGATACGGGCGAGAATCACTTTCATGGAAAGGGGTTGCCAAGCTTCCAAAAAACTACGAGTTGCCTGAATCTCAGCAAACATTTTTTCTCCCAATCTTGAGGATTCTTTCAGGTAATGATCAGTACACCAAAAACACTTGGCTCACCAAATTTCGTTCTTCTAGGTTAAACCGTTCGTTTGCAGTAACCGTTTTCATTTTTAGGTTTCACTCTTTTTTCTCCCATACGGATACATGTATTTAAAACACTAAATCAAACACGGTTTGTGCAAGCCCTTTGAAACTTGACACAATAAAGCAGTTACAAGTTCTATCTCTATGGTTTGTTTGCTGTTGATGTAGCCCTAAGCAGAGACTTTCGAGAATCACTTTCATGGAAAGGGGTTGCCAAGCTTCCAATAAACTACGAGTGTCCTGAAATCTCAGGAAACATTTTTTCACCCAATCTTGATGATTCTTTCAGGTAATGATCAGTATACCCAAACCACTTGGCTCACCAAATTTCGTTCTTCTAGGTTAAACCGTTCGTTTGCAGTAACCGTTTTCATTTTTAGGTTTCACTCTGTTTTCTCCTATGCGGATACATGTATTTGGAACTCTAAATCAAACACGGTTGGTGCTAGCTCTTTGAAACTTGACAAAATAAAGCAGTTTCAAGTTCTATCTCTATGGTTTGTTTGCTGTTGATGTAGCCCTAAGCAGAGACTGGCGAAAATCACTTTCATGGAAAGAGGTTGCAAAGCTTCCAAAAAACCACGAGTTGCCTGAAATCTCAGCAAACATCTTTTTACCCAAACTTGATGATTCTTTAAGGTAATGATCAGTACTCCAAAACCACTTGACTCACCAAATTTCATTCTTCTAGGTTATACCGTTCGTTTGCAGTAACCGTTTTTATTTTTAGCTTTCACTCTGTTATCCCCTTTACGGATACATGTATATGGAACTTTAAATCAAACCCGGTTTGTGCTAGTTCTTTGTAACTTGACACAATAAAGCAGTTTCAAGTTCTATCTCTATGGATTGTTTGCTGTTGATGTAGCCCAAAGCAGAGACTGGCAAGAATCACTTTCATGGAAAGGGGTTGACAAGCTTCCAAAAAACTACGAGTTGCCTGAAATCTCAGCAAACATTTTTTCACCGAATCTTGATGATTCTTTCAGGTAATGATAAGTAAACCAAAACCACTTGGCTCCCCAAATTTCGTTCTTCTAGGTTAAACCGTTCATTTGCAGTAACCGTTTTCATTTTTAGCTTTCAATCTGTTTTCTCCTATACGGATACATGTATTTGGAACTCTAAATCAAACTCGATTGATGCTAGCTCTTTGAAACTTGACACAATAAAGCAGTTTCAAGTTCTATCTCTATGGATTGTTTGCTGTTGATGTAGCCCTAAGCAGAGACTGGCGACAATGACTTTCATGGAAAGGGGTTGCCAAGCTTCCAAAAAACTACGAGTTGCCTGAAGTCCCAGCAAACATTTTTTTACCCAATCTTGATGATTCTTTCAGGTAATGGTCAGTACACCAAAACCACTTGGCTCACCAAATTTCGTTCTTCTAGGTTAAACCGTTCGTTTGCAGTAACCGTTTTCAGTTTTAGGTTTCACTCTGTTTTCTCCTATAGGGATACATGTATTTGGAACTCTAAATCAAACACTGTTTGTGCTAGCTCTTTGAAATTTGACACAATAAAGCAGTATCGAGTTCTATCTGTATGGTTTGTGTGCTGTAGATGTAGCCATAAGCAGAGACTGGCGAGAATCACTTTCATGGAAAGGGGTTGCCAAGCTTCCAAAAAACTACGAGTTGCCTGAAATCTCACAAAACATTTCTTGACCCAATCTTGAAGATTCTTTCTGGTAATGATCAGTACACCAAAACCACTCGGCTAACCAAATTTTGTTCTTCTAGGTTAAACCGTTCGTTTGCAGTAACCGTTCTCATTTCTAGGTTTCACTCTTTTTTCTCCTCTATGGATACATGTATTTGGAACTCTAAATCAAACACGGTTTGGGCTAGCTCTTTGAAAGTTGACACAATAAAGCAGTTTCAAGTTCTATCTTTACGGTTTGTTTGCTGTTGATGTAGCCCTAAGCAGAGACTGGCGAGAATCACTTTCATGAAAAGGGGTTGCCAAGCTTCCAAAAAACTACGACTTGCCTGAAATCACAGCAAACATTTTTTCACCCAATCTTGAAGATTCTTTCAGGTAATCATCAGTACACCAAAACCACTTGGCTCACCAAATTTCGTTCTTCTAGGTTAAACCGTTCGTTTGCAGTAACCGTTTTCATTTTTAGGTTTCACTCTGTTTTCTCCTATGTGGATACATGTATTTGGAACTCTAAATCAAACACGGTTAGTGCTAGCTCTTTGAAACTTGACAAAATAAAGCAGTTTCAAGTTCTATCTCTATGGATTGTTTGCTGTTGATGTAGCCCTAAGAAGAGACTGGCGAGAATCACTTTCATGGAAAGGGGTTGCCAAGCTTCCAAAAAACTACGAGTTGCCTGAAATCTCAGCAAACATTTTTTTACCCAATCTTGATGATTCTTTCAGGTAATGATCAGTACACCAAACCCACTTGGCTCTCCAAATTTCGTTCTTCTAGGTAAAACCGTTCATTTACAGTAAACGTTTTCATTTTTAGCTTTTACTCTGTTTTCTCTTATATGAATACATGTATTTGGAACTCTAAATCAAACACGGTTTGTCCTAGCTCTTTGAAACTTGACAAATTAAAGTAGTTTCAAGTTCTCTCTCTATGGTTTGTTTGTTGTTGATGTAGCCCTAAGAAGAGACTGGCGAGAATCACTTTCATGGAAAGGGGTTGCTAAGATTAGAAAAAAATACGAGTTGCCTGAAATCTCAGCAAACATTTTTTCACCCAATCTCTATGATTCTTTCAGGTAATGATCAGTACATCAAAACCACTTGGCTCACCAAGTTTCGTTCGTCTACGTTAAACCGTTCGTTTGCAGTAACCATTTTCATTTTGAGGTTTCACTCTGTTTTCTCCTATACGGATACATGTATTTGGAACTCTAAATCAAACACGGTTTGTGCTAGTTCTTTGAAACTTGACACAATAAAGCAGTTTCAAGTTCTATCTCAATGGTTTGTTTGCCGTTAATGTAGCCCTAAGCAGAGACTGGCGAGAATCACTTTCATGGAAAGGGGTTGCCAAGCTTCCAAAAAACTACGAGTTGCCTGAAATCGCAGCAAACATTTTTTCACTCAATCTTGAAGATACTTTCAGGTAATGATCAGTACACCAAAACCACTTGGCTCACCAAATTTCGTTCTTCTAGGTTAAACCGTTCGTTTGCAGTATCCGTTTTCATTTTTAGTTTTCACTCTGTTTTCTCCTATGTGGATACATGTATTTGGAACTCTAAATCAAACACGGTTAGTGCTAGCTCTTTGAAACTTGACACAATAAAGCAGTTTCAAGTTCTATCTCTATAGTTTGTTTGCTGTTGATGTATCCCTAAGCAGAGACTGGCGAAAATCACTTTCATGGAAAGAGGTTGCAAAGCTTCCAAAAATCTACGAGTTGCCTGAAATCTCAGCAAATATTTTTTTACCCAATCTTGATGATTCTTTCAGGTAATGATCAGTACACCAAAACCACTTGGCTCACCAAATTTCGTTCTTCTAGGTTAAACCTTTCACTTGCAGTAACCGTTTTCATTTTTACCTTTCACTCTGTTTTCTCTTATGCGGATACATGTATTTGGAACTCTAAATAAAACACGGTATGTGCTAGCTCTTTGAAACTTGACACAATAAAGCAGTTTCAACTTCTATCTCTATGGTTTGTTTGCTGTTGATGTAGCCCTAAGAAGAGACTGGCGAGAATCACTTTCATGGAAAGGGGTTTCCAAGCTTCCAAAAAACTACGAGTTGCCTGAAATCTCAGCAAACATTTTTCTACCGAATCTTGATGATTCTTTCAGGTAATGATCAGTACACCAAACCCACTTGGCTCTCCAAATTTCGTTCTTCTAGGTAAAACCGTTCATTTGCAGTAAACGTTTTCATTTTTAGCTTTCACTCTGTTTTCTCCTATAGGGATACATGTATTTGGAACTCTAAATCCAACACGGTTTGTGCTAGCTCTTTCAAACTTGACACAATAAAGCAGTTTCAAGTTCTCTCTCTATGGTTTGTTTGCTGTTGATGTAGCCCTAAGTAGAGACTGGGGAGAATCACTTTCATGGAAAGGGGTTGCCAAGCTTCAAAAAAAACTACGAGTTTCCTGAAATCTCAGCAAATATTTTTTCACCCAATCTTGATGATTCTTTCAGGTAAGGATCAGTACACGAAAACCATTTGGCTCACCAAATCTTGTTCTTCTAGGTTAAACCGTTCGTTTGCAGTAACCGTTTTCATTTTTAGATTTCACTCTGTTTTCTCCTCAACGGATACATGTATTTGGAACTCTAAATCAAACACGGTTTGTGCTAGCTCTTTGAAACTTGACATAATAAAGAGGTTTCAAGTTCTATCTCTATGGTTTGTTTGCTGTTGATGTAGCCCTAAGCAGAGACTGGTGACAATCACTTACATAGAAAGGGGTTGCCAAGCTTCCAAAAAACTACGAGTTGCCTGAAATCTAAGCAAACATTTTTTCACCGAATCTTGATGATTCTTTCACGTAATGATCAGTACACCAAAACCACTTGGCTCACCAAATTTCGTTCTTCTAGGTTAAACCGTTCGTATGCAGTAACCGTTTTCATTTTTAGGTTTCACTCTGTTTTCTCCTATACGGATACATGTATTTGAAACTCTAAATCAAACACGGTTTGTGCTAGCTCTTTGAAACTTGACACAATAAAAAAGTTTCAAGTTCTATCTCTATGGTTTGTTTGCTGTTGATGTAGCCCTAAGCAGAGACTGGCGAGAATCACTTTCATGGAAAGGGTTTGCCAAGCTTCCAAAAAACTACTAGTTGCCTGAAATCTCAGCAAACGCTTTTTTACCCAATCTTGATGATTTTTTCAGGTAATGATCAGTATACCAAAACCACTTGGCTCAGCAAATTTCGTTCTTCTAGGTTAAACCGTTCGTTTGCTGTAACCGTATTCATTTTTAGCTTTAACTCTGTTTTCTCATATTTGGATACATGTGTTTGGAATTCTAAATCAAACACGGTTTGTGCTAGCTCTTTGAAACTTGACACAATAAAGCAGTTTCAAGTTCTATCTCTACGGTTTGTTTGCTGTTGATGTAGCCATAAGCAGAGACTGGCGAGAAACACTTTCATGGAAAGGGGTTGCCAAGGTTTCAAAAACTACGAGTTGCCTGAAATCTCAGCAAACGTTTTTTCACCCAATCTTGATGATTCCTTCAGGTAATGATCAGTACACCAAAACCACTTGGCTCACCAAATTTCGTTCTTCTAGGTTAAACCGTTGGTTTGCAGTAACCGTTTTCATTTTTAGGTTTCACTCTGTTTTCTCCTATACGGATACATGTATTTGAAACTCTAAATAAAACACGGTTTTTGCTAGCTCTTTGAAACATGACACAATAAAGAGGTTTCAAGTTCTATCTCTATGATTTGTTTCCTGTTGATGTAGCCCTAAGCAGAGACCGGCGAGAATCACTTTCATAGAATGGGGTTGCCAATCTTCCAAAAAACTACGAGTTGCATTAAATCTCAGCAAACATTTTTTCACCCAATCTTGATGATTTTTTCAGGTAATGATCAGTACACCAAAATTACTTGGCTCACCAAATTTCGTTTTTCTAGGTTAAACCGTTCGTTTGCTGTAACCGTTTTCATTTTTAGCTTTAACTCTGTCTTCTCCTATTTGGATACATGTATTTGGAACTCTGCCCAAAGCAGAGACTGGCGAAAATGACTTTCAGTGAAAGGGCTTGCCCAGCTTCCAAAAAACTACGAATCTCCTGGAATCTCAGCAAATGTTTTTTCACCCAATCTTGATGATACTTTCAGGTAATGATCAGTAATCAAGTCACACTTGGCTCACCAAATTTCGTTCTTCTAGGTTAAACCGTTCGTTTGCAGTAACCGTTTTCATTTTGAGGTTTCACTCTGTTTTCACCTATATGGATACATGTAGTTGGAACTCTAAATCAAACACGGTTTGTGCTAGCTCTTTAAAACTTTAGCTCAATATAGTAGTTCCAAGTTCTATCTTTATGGTTTGTTTGCTATTGATGTAGCCCAAAGCAGAGACTGGCTAAAATCACTTTCATTGAAAGGTCTTGCCCATCTTCCAAAAAACTACGAATCTCCTGGAATCTCAGCAAACGTTTTTCACCCAATCTTGATGATACTTTCAGGTAATTATCAGTACACCAGTCCCACTGGGCTCACCAAATTTTGTTCTTCTAGGTAAAACAGTTCTTTGGCAGTAACTGTTTACTTTTTGAGGTTTCACTCTGTTTTCTCCTATATAAATACATGTACTTGGAAATCTAAATAAAACACGGTTTGTGCTACCACCTTGAAACTCGGCACAATTAAGTGATTCTATGTTCTCTCTCTATATTTTGTTTGCTACTGATGTAGCCCAAAGTAGACACT